>NC_086320.1:900000-1112500 GCF_036172605.1 Pelobates fuscus
TTGGGCTCTGTAATGCACCGGCAGTATTTCAGGACCTGATCAATGAAGTTCTTAGGGAATTTCAACAGGATTGCGTTATTGTATATTTGGATGATATACTAATACACTCTAGAGAAATTGAGACCCACCACAGACAAGTCAGAAGGGTATTGCGCAAACTTCTACAACATGGGTTGTACTGCAAATTGGAGAAATGTAGTTTTGACCAATCTCAGATAAACTTTCTTGGTTACGTGATTTCTGGGGACGAGTTTAAAATGGATCCGGATAAACTCCAGTCTATTTTAGATTGGCCATTACCCAGGGGTCTCAAAGCCATTCAGAGGTTTATTGGATTCTCCAATTATTATAGGCGTTTCATTAAAGGATACTCTTCTATTATTGCTCCTATTACCAATATGACCAGACAGGGGGCTGACACTAAGACTTGGTCTACTGAAGCTCTCGTTGCTTTAAAGACTCTCAAGGAACTTTTTGCTTCTGCACCAATTTTAGTTCACCCTGATACGACTTTGCCTTTTCTACTCGAGGTAGACGCCTCAGAGACAGGTTTAGGCGCTATCTTGTCTCAAAGGTTAGGTGTGGATAAACCGTTACATCCATGTGGTTTTTTTTCCAAGAAATTATCTGGGCCTGAAAGCAGATATGACATTGGTGACAGGGAACTACTAGCGGTCATCATGGCTTTAAAGGAGTAGAGACATTTATTGGAAGGGACCTTGCATCCTGTTACTATTTTGACGGATCACAAGAACTTGTCCTATATTGGGGAGGTCAAGCGTTTGTCCGCCAGGCAAGCTCGTTGGTCCTTGTTCCTCACTCATTTCAATTACGTGCTCACTTATAGACCTGGTTCTAAGAACTCTAAAGCCGATGCTTTGTCTCGCCAACATGAACCTTCTACTATATCTGAGGCGGTTTTGTCTTCTATAGTTCCCAAGTGCAATATTATCGCCAACACGAGTCTCAGGATTCATTCTCCGTTGCTGGCCGAGATCATGAAGTTACAGCATCTGGCTCCTAGACAGGGTCCTGGGGCAAGGTATTCCGTTCCTCCTGAACTCCAACTGGAATTGTTACAGTGCTTTCACAACAGTAAGGTGGCTGGGCATCCTGGCATTCGCAAGACGTGTGCCTTGATTTCCAAAGATTTCTGGTGGCCTTCACTACGTAAGGATATTAGGGATTTCGTCGGAGCATGTGAGGTCTGTATGAAGACTAAACAACCTCATACGCTTCCATGTGGGCTTTTGCATCCCTTGGAAATTCCCGAGAGACCGTGGTCCTGTCTGGCTATGGACTTCATTGTCGATTTGCCTGTTTCTAAAAAACAGACTGTTATCCTCACGGTGGTTGACAGGTTTACTAAGATGGCTCATTTCGTGCCCTTACCTAAACTGCCATCTTCTCCCGAATTGGCTGAGATATTCGCGAGAGAGATTTTTTGTTTACATGGGATACCCTCCGAAATTGTTTCTGATAGAGGTTCCCAATTTGTTTCACGTTTTTGGAAATCCTTCTGTTCTCAACTGGGCATCAAATTGAATTTCTCTTCTGCCTATCATCCCCAGTCTAACGGAGCTGCTGAACGCACCAACCAAAAGATTGAACAATATTTACGTTGTTTTGTTTCCGAACACCAGGACGATTGGGTCGGTCTGATTCCTTGGGCGGAGTTTGCACACAACAATCTCGTTTGTGATTCTACTCGTTCTAGCCCCTTTTTCATGAATGATGGCTTTCATCCTTCCATTCTTCCCTCGGTTTCTCCTTCCCAAGGGGTACCGTCGGTTGATGTTCATGTTGCCAATTTGAGGAAGTTGTGGGATCAAACTCGACAAATTCTCCTGCATAATTCCGCGTTGTTCAAGAAACACGCTGATAAGCGCAGAAGGGCGGCTCCGGTTTTTGTTCCAGGTGATAGGGTATGGTTGAGTACCAGAAACATTCGCTTGAAGGTTCCTTCTATGAAATTCGCCCCTCGTTACATTGGCCCTTACAGGGTTCTGACTCGAATTAACCCAGTTGCGTATCGTCTGGCCCTTCCATCTGCCTTACGCATTCCTAACTCCTTTCATGTTTCCTTGTTGAAGCCTCTAGTATGTAACAAGTTTTCCTCCACTGTATCCTCTCCTCGCGCTGTTCAGGTTGAGGGTCAGGAGGAGTATGAGATCAACTCCATCCTCGATTCTCGAATCTCTCGGGGGAGGTTACAATATCTTGTTGGCTGGAAGGGATATGGTCCTGAGGAGAGGACTTGGGTACCTCAGGAGGATGTGCATGCTCCTCGCCTCCGCAGGGCTTTTCACTCTCGTTTTCCATCTCGCCCCGGTTCCTTCTGAGAGGGGGGGTACTGTCAGGGTACCTGTTGTCTCTACCTCAGAGGAGGTGAGATACTTAGACGTTGATCTTCTCAGAGGGGTTGACTCACTCGTTCCTCGCAGTTCTCTCGGCCGTTTACACGCCGGCCGCGAGGGACCCGCTTCCTTTTATGACGCGGCGCTCAGTAGCCGACGTCATGACGACAATCCGCTCCGACCTGTCAATCAAGTCCCGACCACGAATCAGGACTCGTCGGGGGCGTGATTACCTATCTAGAACCAGGGTATAAAGTAGGGCTTTATGCATTTGTTCATTGCCCTGTCGTGGTTCTAGCTTGTCTAGTCACTCAGTGCTCTTGTTATCTATTTGTCTCTTTGGTTTTGACCCGGCTTGTTTGTTCTATCCTGCTTACCTCTATTACCCTTTGACTCGGCTTGTCTCTCACTTATCTGCTCTCTCGTTCCCTCGACCTCGGCTTGTCTCTAGACCATTCTTTGCTTACTCCTTACGTTAGTCCGGCCATTCTAAGGTCCGGTATACGTACCTACCTCCTGTTTGTACTTTGCGTGTTGGATCCCTGTCCCAATCCTGACAGTGTGTAACTGTCTGCAAATGTGTGCGTGTGACTAGCTGCCAGTAACTGTGTGTGTGTGTGTGGCTGTAACTATGTATATGACTGTCTGCCTGTGACCGTGTGTGTGACTGTATATGTGACTGTCTGCCTGTAACAGTGTGCATGACTGTGTGTTACTGCTTGTAACTGACTGTGTGTGTAACTCTCTACCTGTAACTGTGTGTATGACTGCCTGTGACTATATGTGTGAGTGTGTGCATGTGACTAGTAGATCGTAATCGTAATATTCAAGAATTCCTTGAGAAGAAAATGGTTATCAGCAAAAATCAGCACGGTTTTATGAAGCACAGGTCATGTCAAACTAACTTTATTGCGTTCTACGAAGAAGTAAGTAAAAGTATAGATCAGGGTGTTGCAGTGGATGTGATCTATTTGGATTTTGCCAAGGCATTTGATACAGTTCCACATAAAAGATTAGTGTTCAAAGGAAATCGGTCTCGATGAAAATGCTTGTTCTTGGGTAGAACATTGGCTTAAAAACAGAATACAAAGAGTTGTCGTTAATGGTAAATTTTCAAGCTGGACAGAGGTGGCAAGTGGTGTCCCTCAGGGGTCTGTTCTGGGACCCCTTCTATTTAACATTTTTATAAATGATCTTGAAGACAGCATTGAAAGTCATGTTTCAGTGTTTGCAGATGACACAAAACTTTGTAAAATAATACAATGTGAGCAAGATATTACTTTGCTGCAGAAGGATTTAGATAGACTGGAGGACTGGGCACTCAAATGGCAGATGAAATTTAATGTTGAAAAATGCAAAGTTATGCACTTCGGCGTAAAGAATACACAAGCAACGTATACCCTTAATGGAAGTGAATTAGGGATAACAACACACGAAAAGGACTTGGGAATTGTTATAGACAACAAACTATGCAACAATGTGCAATGTCAATCAGCAGTGGCCAAGGCCAGTAAGGTATTGTCATGCATGAAAAAGGGCATTCATTCTCGGGACGAGAATATCATTTTGCCTCTCTATAAATCACTGGTAAGACCACATATTGAATATGCTGTGCAATTTTGGGCACCTGTTCTAAAGAAGGATATCATGGCACTAGAAAAAGTGCAGAGGCGGGCTACAAAATTAATAAAAGGAATGGAACATATCAGCTATGAAGAAAGGTTAACAAATTTAAACCTATTTAGTTTAGAAAAACGTCGCCTGAGAGGGGATATGATAACATTATACAAATATATTCGGGGCCAATACAAACCATTGTGTGGAAATCTATTCACAAACCGGACTTTACATAGGACACGAGGCCATGCTTTTAGACTGGAAGAAAGAAGATTTCGTCTAAGGCAAAGGAAAGGTTTTTTTACTGTAAGAACAATCAGGATGTGGAATTCTCTGCCTGAAGAAGTGGTTTTATCAGAGTCCATACAGATGTTCAAACAGCTACTAGATGCATACTTGCAAAGACAGAATATTCAAGGATATAATCTTTCAATGTAGGGTAATAACTGCTTGATTCAAGGATAAATCTGACTGCCATTCTGGGGTCAAGAAGGAATTTTTTGTCCTAGCGTGTTGCAAAATTGTGCTTCAAACTGGGGTTTTTTTTTTTTTGCCTTTTGGATCAACAGCAAAAAACAAATGTGAGGAAGGCTGAACTTGATGGACGCAAGTCTCTTTTCAGCTATCTAACTATGTAATAACCTTTTGAAATACAAGGACCGTATTCAACATAATATGGACGGAGTGCCATTTATTTGCAATTTCAGCACTGAAAATTATAAAATTAGGAATATTGTAAAAAGGTTTTGGCCTATTCTTCGCCAGGATCCATTATTAGAAAATATACTACCGCCACAACCTAAATTTATCCATAGAGGTGTAAGAAATTTACGAAGCATGCTTACATCTAGTTTTATTAAACAGAAGATAAAAAAGGGTACATTTTTTCAGCAAGAAAAAGGTTTTTTTGGTTGTGGACAATGCTTGGGGTGCAGAAGAACAGGAAATAAAAAAAGAAAAATCACACAATTCATGAGTAAGGAGAAAAAAGAATATGAAATTAGAGATGTGATTACATGCCATACAAACAATGTCATTTATGTTATGCAATGCCCCTGTGGATTAAATTACGTGGGAAAAACCACTCGGCCACTCCATGTCAGAATCGAGGAACATAGTAGGAATATAATAAAGGGGGGAGAGAATCATAGTGTACCCCTACATTACAAGATCCATCATAATCAATCTCCGTTAGGAAGTCAGTTTTTAGGATTAAGTAGAGTGGATAAAGATTGGAGGGGGGGGGAGACTTTAACCAGAAACTCAGCAAAGAAGAGATGAAATGGATCTTCGAATTAAATAGTCTTGTTCCCTATGGTCTGAATTCGGAATTTGAAATTTGCCATTTCTTGAATTAATTTTCATAATATTTTTTATATATTTTTTATTTTTTGTATTTTGTATTTTTTATTTTTTATTTATTTATTCGTATTTTTCATCTTACTCTTGTGATCTGTCCCTTTTACTAAATAAGTAGGAGAAGCTATAGATGTACATAGATATTAAAAAAAGATATAAACAGATATATAATAGAGATTAAAGATTAATTGATTAAAAGAATTGCTTTAGAAACCAATTCTCAAATACCTAGCAATTACATAGAAGGAAAAAAAGAATGTATTGATACAAAACAGATACATTTGTATAAAGAATGTATCCCTTTTTATGTTGCAAAGATAGAGATGATTATTTCTGTAGGAAGTTATTGTGTGTACAACCAGGATCAGAAGAAATAACCCATTGTGATTAAACAGATATTTAAATGTTAAACGGAGATTACGTTTAATAGAGGAATATGGGAATATGAATGATATATATTTCTGACTAGCAGAAATACGAGTATAACACATTGGATAATAATGTCTTTTTAAGGTTGGAATTGAGACATATAGTCTTTTTAAATTCAATTACTTTCCGATTTTATGGTTTAAATTGTGATATACAGCTTTCCCATAATACAATATTAATATATGTTATGATCAAAATGTGGAATATAGCGTTTTTTTCAATGTATTTATAAGAGTTACATTTGTTTGTCAGGAAGACTATCTATGTTATTGTTTTCCTGATTTTAAATTATCCTTTTTTACCCCGATTATGGACACAAATAAACATTTGATAAGGGAGACTGAGGTTGAGGAGACCGCAGGACTCATAGAGTTAAAATTTTGATGACGTCATATGCGGAAGTGAACCGCAATGAGAGGGAGGCTTGGAATGCATTCGGTGCCGGCGGAGAAAGGAGTAGTATCAGCGCGCCAAAAAGACAGCTGAACGCCGTGCTCAAAATTACAGACAAGGTATAATAGCAGGACTCCTGATGGAAGGAGGATTGTATTGTGATTTTTACCTAGCTGAGGAAGCCGACAGAACTTTTGGCGAAACGCGTCCTGGGGACTTCTATACCATCACCTTTATGCCCTTTCTTGAATATAATTCTTTTCAATTGTTTTTATAGTATAAGTGTTTTTATTTATTCTAAATTGGCCATTAGAATTTTAAATTCATAATACTTGAATACATTTCGATTTTTTTATATTGGGCTATTGGTTCCTGCTATATGGGTGTGTAGTCCTTAACTACACAACACGCTGTTAAAGAGCCTATAAGAGTGGCTCCACACTTATGAGTATAATACATATATTTTTTATACCAATACGGATTCCAGGCTATATTGCACTATATATATTTCTGCTTGAGCTCTAGCCACAACGTGAGATACGTTTTTCGGATACAAGAAGGGAAAAGGTCGCCTTTACGGACCTGAGAGCGTATATATCCCTGAGCTTGGCTGTAAGCTCAGTAATATGTGAGTGGTTCCTTATATAGAGTCACAATTGTAATAATTTTATTTGCAGTTTTGCACTATGAGCATTTAATCTCTCTTACAGAATAAGATTCCTATACCATTGACTCAGTGAATTTGGCTGGGGAGTGACAACTAAAGAGTTTGAACATACTACAAATTGTATGTAGCGCTACACCTTTTGCTTTGTTTGTGATTCTGTGATTAGTGTATGAGGAAAGATTACACATGGTGTTATAGCAGCTATTATAAAGTTCATCACAGCTTATTTTGTGGAAATTTAACTTACCGTACATAGAGCGCCAGTATATTTTTATTTTTATGTGTGCATGTGACTGTCTGCTTGTAACTGTGTGCCTGTAACTGTGTAACTGTAACTGTGTGTGAGGGGGTGCAGGGATTTTGTAGAAGGGGGCAGGAACCAGAAAACATTATAAGCCTAACTATTAACAAATGGATAAGGTGGGAGTGTGCTCCAATCTGTCTTTATTGGATAATGATAGCCTCCAAGATTAAAGACTGACTAACATAATTTTTGAGGTAAGCCCAGATATTTTATTATTGCATATACATTCTGCTAGCATTTCCTGCTGCTCTATTACATTGTACATTGTCATTAACAGCCAGAAACTGGAAAACAAGAAAGGTGAATTAATGTATAGCTATTTATAAAGCTATCTCCATTATCTTTTCATTTATTTCGCAGAAGACAATGTTATTTGTCTATTTTGTATGTTTTAATACATTATCAGTGAAGAGTAGAATAAGTTTTATCCCTTTTGCGATAAAATTGTGATAATGTAGATTTGTGATGTATGTAAGAATTATATTTTGAGAGACGTTAGAAATAAATAAATAAAATAAAGAACGGAGAGCCAGGGATAGCGTCTGTCTCCACGGGCACAAGTCTGGTGTGGGAGAAGTAGTGGGCTAGCCACTGCGGGACACCCACGGAGTGAAGCGTTCGAGGCCTGTTCAGACAGATGAGCATGTTAGCCTTTTATTATTTTTCTCTAGGGAAAGCATAGGGTCAATTAATAGTTGTTGCACATGGGCTATTTGCAGCCTCCATAGCGGAAGAGAATCCTACCTGCCTCCTCATTTCTACCTGGTATTGAATGCTGATGGATCCTTATTCCCCCCCCCCCCCAATCAGTCCTATAGATCTCCTCACCCTCATTCTCTCCTTTACCACCCTCCCCCTCCAATCCATTTCTCCCATCTGCTCTTCCTCCCTTCAAACCCATCCACAACCCTGCCCACCTCCACTGCTACATCACCTGTCTGCTCCCTTACCTGCCCACCTCCTCTTACTCCTTCCACCGATCCTTCCCCTTCATCTGCCGTCCTTCCTACTCCACCTTCTCCTCCTTCTGCTCCACCTTCTCCTCTTCTCCTCCTCCTCCTCCTCTCTCTACTTCACCTTCTCCTCCTCCTACTCCACCCTCTCCTCTTCCTACTCCTCCCTACTCCACCTTCTCCTCCTCCCACTCCTCCCGTCCTTCCTACTCCACCTTCTCCTCCTCCTACTCCTCCCTACTCCACCTTCTCCTCCTCCCACTCCTCCCGTCCTTCCTACTCCACCTTCTCCTCCTCCTACTCCTCCCTACTCCACCTTCTCCTCCTCCCACTCCTCCCGTCCTTCCTACTCCACCTTCTCCTCCTCCTACTCCTCCCTACTCCACCTTCTCCTCCTCCCACTCCTCCCGTCCTTCCTACTCCACCTTCTCCTCCTCCCTACTCCACCTTCTCCTCCTCCTACTCCTCTCCTCCTCCTACTCCTCTCTCTGCTCCACCTTCTCCTCTTCTCCTTCTCCTACTCCTCTCTCTACTCCACCTTCTCCTCCTCCTACTCCTCCCGTCCTTCCTACTCCACCTTCTCCTCTTCCTACTTCTCCTGTCCTTCCTACTCCACCTTCTCCCACTCCATCCGCTACTCATTCCTCCATCTCCCCACCACCATATCTATATCCTTTATATGCTTCCTCTCTTCTTAATCCCTACCCATCTCCTCCGCCCTACCTGTGCCCCGCCCTGGCATCTGCCCAAATGGCCTGGCCATTTTCCTACCCTTACCATGCAACTCCGCCCTATTCAGCCACTTGCCACTTCCCATGTACCTTCCATTGCCACACCCCCTACCCAGATCACGCCTACCCTGCCTCAACCTGCTCAAGTCGTGCCCACATCCAACATGGCAGCCCCCAGTGGTGTGGCACCTCTAGTGCCGGTCCTAATAATTCTTGCTCCTCATGATATTAATTCTATTCTCTACTGTATCCAGCCAAAGCACCTTACTTCTCTAAGACATTTCCGCCCACAGACAACTCTGCCTCTACCTGACAACATTATATTTTGAAGAAAAGTTGCTCCGGCCACTCTTCCGCCACTTCCCAGGGGGGAATACCACACTACGAAAAATTATTCAGACTGGTGGAGGTACACTTCATCATGAAAGACCTGTTTTGGGCACTCTCAAGGAAATAGTGCGGTCCTGACCCAGATACCCATGGAAGTAAGACACATGTATCATCACTGGGAGGTGGCTGTCCCTCATGTTTTCTTCACTAAGTCCCCAGAAATCTCATGAAAGGAACCTGACTCATTAGAACAAAAAAAAAAACATGAAACACTAAAAATCGATATCAGCTCTCTACAGAGGGGGGTCAGCAAGAGAACTGTAAATAGAAAGACAAATACCCCCAATCTCACACAGAAATAGGTGAGGATACCTCTTCTACTGCTCCTCATGCTTGCTTTGAACAGATGAAAGAAGAAACAAGACACCTCTCAACAGGGCATGCAGTAGCTTTGCCAGATCCTGACTCCACTCTGTTTGCGGATAAAGAGGAAAGGTACCATACTGGATTTGCTGTTGCTACAGAAGATCAGGTACGTCAAGCATCTTCACTTTCCTCACCCACATCTGCTCAAGACGCCGAATTGACAGCCTTCTCAGTGGCATACAAAATGTCAAACTGGAAGACAAGAAGATTTCACACAGTGACTGGCACGCCAGTTAAGCATAGCACGGCTATTAAGAAGTTGGTGGATGCCCTACTCCTGCTGAAGAAGTGGCCATACTGAAGGTAAAGGCCTACGGAAAACTGAATTTAGAAGAAGCACCACTCAGCTGACCAAGCTGCCAACCAAGCCACAAGTGCACCAAGGGAAGTGGACAGAAGGGTGTCCGCTGAAGAAACTTCTATACTCACTATGTAGATCCTATCCACAGATCTCAAGCTCCTGAAAGAATGACAAGCAGCTGCTGACCCTGAAGAAATACGAAGCTGGAAAACAGAAAGGGGCAACCCTTGAAGACGGGCTGTACTCCAACACTCTCAAGTTCTGTTTACCCAAAAACATGTACTGGGCAGTGGGCCCATGGAATTTTATACCTATCCAAGACCCTCATGAACTCTTTGATCTCTAAATACCGTATATACGCGAGTATAAGCCGACCCGAATATAAGCCGAGGCCCCTAATTTTACCCCAAAAAACTGGGAAAACTTATTGACTCGAGTATAAGACTAGGGTGGGAAATGCAGCAGCTACTGGTACATTTCTAAATAAAATTAGATCCTAAAAAAATTATATTAACTGAATATTTATTTACAGTGTGTGTATATAATGAATGCAGTGTGTATATGAATGCAGTGTGTGTGTGTATGCAGTGTGTGTATGAGTGCAGTGTATATAATGAATGGAGTGCAGTATGTGTGTATGAGTGCAGTGTGTGTGAGTGCAGTGTGTGTGAGTGCAGTGTGTGTGTATGAGTGCAGTGTGTGTGAGTGTGTATGAATGCAGTGCAGTGTGTGTATGAGTGCAGTGTGTGTATAATGAATGCAGTGCAGTGTGTGTATATGAGTGCAGTGTGTGTATATGAGTGCAGTGTGTATGTATGAATGCAGTGTGTTTAGAATGAATGCAATGCAGTGTGTGTGTGTGCAGTGTGAGTGCAGAGCATTGGTGGGGGGTGGGCATTTTATTAATTAATTATTATTTTAATATTTTTTTTAATGTTATTATTTTTTTTAGGTAACTATTTTTTTTATTTTATTATTAATTGTTATATTTTTTATGTTATTATTTTAATATTTTTTTTCTTATTATTATTTGTTTTATTATTAATATTTTTATTTTTTCGTCCCCCCTCCCTGCTTGTTAGCTGGCCAGGGAGGGGGGCTCTCACTCCCTGGTGGTCCAGTGGATGGGCTGTAGGAGGGGGGCTGTCAGGAAGCTGTAACTTACCTTCACAGCAGCTCCTGTCAGCTCCCTTCTCTCTTCTCCGTCCGTGCAGCTCCCAGGTCAGCTCCCTCTGCAACTCTTGCGGCCGCGCGGAGCGTTGCCACGGTAACCCGTGGCAACGCTCTGACCCCACGGCTCTCGCGAGAGTTGCAGAGGGAGCTGACCTGGGAGCTGCACGGACGGAGAAGGGAGCTGACAGGAGCTGCTGTGAAGGTAAGTTACAGCTTCCTGACAGCCCCCGGTCCTTGTCTGTATTATGGCAATGAAAATTGCCATAATACAGACAACTGACTCGAGTATAAGACGAGTGGGGGTTTTTCAGCACAAAAAATGTGCTGAAAAACTCGTCTTATACTCGAGTATATACGGTACTCTGAAGCACCTATAATTACTCCTCTAATCAACAGTTACTGCTGATCCTGTGTCATTTGTACCAAGGACAGCTCAGGCAGAAGAGGAGGAGAATCCTAAGCACCTAGCTAACTCCCACTATCCCTTTCAAGAATCCAAGTGACTATATCCAGGTGCCAAAGAGCTGCCGGTTCAAATATGCACTAGTTATAATAGACATTTTGCCAGGATGGCCAGAGGCCTAGTCGGTCATCAATGTGACAACCAAGACCACATACCCAATAGTGCATTGTGAAAGTTGCAGAGATCACTCAGTGGATTCACTGTTCCAGATTCAAGACTCTCTCTGCAACATGGGAAGTAACATTTGTTAATCTTGACAAACCTTTGACTCTAAAGAAAAAAAATTACTTGTTAGAAGACAAAAAGATATCAACAAGTAGGTGTTTGATGGCCATAATAATGCCTGACCACCTGCCATCGATGGAAAGCCGAGGACCCCAAAAGGAGACCTCGTGAAGCTACAGAGATCCAAACGCCAAGCTTCTTCAGGATTATCTGCCCATCCTGAGTTTGTGGTGATATTAATATTGACTAAATGATCCGAGTCCACCTACACTGATTTAGCGTGGGACAGGTTTAATACTATGATGAATAAGTAAATGTGCCCTAGCCAGGGTTATTATGTCCATACACATAATACATGACAAGGTACTCTTGACACACCACATTCATGCTTCAGAACACAAAAAGGAGCACCCCTCTAAAGGGAAGTTTGACACATGTATACGTATATATTGATGCCATAGGTGTGCCAAGGGGGGTACCAGATGATTTTGCAGTTAAAGAAAAGTTTGAGTCCATTTTCCCAACCGTCACTGCTAATAATATTTTGATTTGCATTTATTATATCTATTGCAACCAACAACGTTTTGTCAACTACACCAGAGATGCCCTCCAGGGCTTGGCCGTACAGTTGCAGGCCACATCCCAGATGACCTTCCAGAACAGAATGGCCTTAGACATGATTCTAGCTGAGAAGGGGGGTGTATGTAAAATACTACCTGTCACCATGACTTGTTGTGCCTATATTCCAGATAACACAGGTCCATATGGTAATGTAAGCTTGTCTATTTTATGATGTCCCTCTGAAGAACTAAAAAGACTTTAGGAACCGTTACTTCATAGGGTTTTGTGCCTTTGGGCTAACACGTCTTCTGGTATTAACAAATAAAGTTTATCTTTTTAGTGCCTAACATTTCATAGGGGGGGACTGTTGTAGAATTATTAAAACCTTTATTAAATTTCCCCATTAACTCCATTAACTGTATTATATGACAGATTTTCCTAACAGCATTTAGAATATTAGAAAGAGAATGTATTTTCTAGAAAGATATGAGTAACACCGGAATTGTCAAATTCCTGTAATATGTAACAATGTATGCCATAGTTAGATCATGAGAACTGAACTAATGAAATGTGTATTCACTAAGCCTGAGAAACTAACCTTGAAGCTAAACGGTGCCAAGTACTCAAAATGGCTGGCTGCCAGACCCCCCCTCCCATCGAGCGAGCCTCGTGCTAAACAAGAATGGCGCTTGTATCTTATGTCCACTCCCGTGTCAAAGCTGATGACATCCCATGATGGGAGGATGCCCAACTAGCCACTTAACCCCTAAACCAATTAATAATATAGATGGGAGGGCATTTAACTTACCACTTAACACATAGACCAATTAATGATGTTTATTTGTTGTTATCTTGATATTCTATGATGATGTAATATTGCCTTTAAAAGGGTCTGCATACCCGCTTTTTAACCAGATGCCATTAAATTTTCTCGAAGCTCAGATTTGGACAGGAACAGATAGTCATTCAAACATATTTGTTTGCTTAAAATAATCTATATCAACTATACCCCACTCCCTCTAACATGTACACTCACTGAGCAGGGCCTCAATCCCTCTGTTACTGTGTCACTATACCCCACTCCCTCTAACATGTAAGCTCACTGAGCAGGGCCTCAATCCCTCTGTTACTGTGTCACTAAACCCCACTCCCTCTAGCATGTAAGCTCACTGAGCAGGACCGTCAATCCCTCTATTACTGTGTCACTATACCCCACTCCCTCTAGCATGTAAGCTCATCGAGCAGGGCCCTCAACCCCCTCTGTTCCTGTACGTCCAGTGGTCTGATCTCAATTATGTGTCTGTTAGTCCACCCATTGTACAGTGCTATGGAATTTGTTGGTGCTATATAAATAATAAAATAATAATAATAATACTATCTACCTTCCCATGTGTACCATGGGTTCTTACCAGATAAAGTTCAGCCTCTCTTTATCTGAGGAACTCAGTAATCAGCCTGCAAGAGCAGGACTAACTGAGTTAGGTACATATTAGTATATGTACCTCTTCATGGAATAACAGGGCGGTTTTAAAATTCTGCATTGATGTGGGGTCGGTATATCCTTAAAAATTCCCCTTGCAGCATCAATAACCCCCTCAGAGATTGTGGCAGAAGAGAAGCTGGGTAAGTGGCTGGAAAAATCCTTTGGTCTTACCCTAATTTCATTGAAGAATAGCTCCAGTGTTTATTTTCTTCCCATGTGCCTGTATTTCTCATTCAGGTAGAGAGAGTTGGTCTACTGGGGCTTGCCAGAGGTTCTCTGCTTTTTGTTTTACCGGCTGGGTGCTACTTCCGGGTTCGGAAGGTGGGGCATGCGCAGTAGCATCGGCGTCGTGTAGTTATGTGGTGGAATCTCGGTAAAAATAAATTTAGTAGGCCGAGATTACCACGTGGCATGTGTACGTACATATGCTGACGTATCGGTCGGTTGGTTGCACGTGGCAAGATACGATCAGTAGTGTACGGAGCATGTGCGAGAATACAGGATGTAGTATTCCCCTCCTCCATTGTGCTGGACAGGCCATGCGGTCAAGCAGGAAGTTAATTCTTATTTGTTATGATTGGTTAAGAGAATGTGCGGGTGGAGCTTAATATGGGAGGAGTTATGTGCCTATATAAGGAGCCTGCACTATTGTCCGGGGCTATTTTGGTGACATTAGTCCCTCTGAGTCCCGATCGGTGAACCGAATAAAGAATCTCTTCCTTCCTGAAGAAACCTGTGTCCATCTCTCTGTGCTTGGCTTCCGTCAGTTTCTCCGGTATCAGTTACAATTGCGCATGCGTGAACTGCGGGGCTCTTAAAGAGATATTGCGCCAAAATTTAAAAACCCGGGAATTCTATAAAAGAACGCTCTGGTGTTGTTTTCAGTGTTCTGGCTGAAGCTTAAAACAGTTTTGGTGTGTTTAAGGCTGCCCTAGACTGAAACATTGATCTATAAGGTAATTTAGTTTTTTTCCCTCCTTTTATTCTTGTGTTTTATAGTTCAGTGATATATTGGAATAGATAAATAGATGGCTTCTCACTCTGCCTCAAGATCTGTATCTATAAAACATAGGTGAGCCTCATATACGTTTATCCTAAAAGAGTGCCACTATGGGCCCAAAATATATTATTGTTAAAATGGCCTTTCTTGCAGCCCGAGTAATCCAAAAGAGGAATGACCAAGAAAGCTGTTACAAACCGCCATTTGTAACTGGCCCTTTAAATGACAAATTGCCCTGCTTCCCTGGGTTGTGGAGAAGCCTATTTGCCAGCCTCCTTCCTCATGACTATGGCCCCTGGGAGATTGTGCCCCTGAAAACGTATGGACTTTTATTGGGTGTGTATGGCCCTTTAAGAACCATCTGGGGACATATTGTGACTTTGTTGAACAATGCCCCTTTAAGACGGTGTCCCCAAACCTTTAATATACTGTGCAGAAAGAAAAGTCCTGCGCTCACTGCCATCACTACTGGGCGGCTGCAATGACTACAGTACACATCAGCCCCAATATATAGTAAAAACCAAAGAAAAACAAGTTACCTGCGCTCTCTCCTTTATCCCTATGTATTTTTAAACAAATGGAGGTCTTTTAGTTACCTCCAATGGCCATGAGAGGATGAGCCCACCTGCCAACATCAAGGCAGACCCCCCTAGGTGGGTCCTAACTCTAACCATTCACCTTGCTTCCTTGAGCCTCTGGCAAAAATCTCTAATGAGACTCTCTCAGCCTTGTTACAATGCAGCCGCCCATCCCATGTGTTCCCTATTAAGGGTTAATAATGTATTGGGGTGTATATAAAAAATACCCCTTTCTGTCTCATTAGAGAGTTTTGCCAGAGGATCAAGGAAGCAATGTGAATGGTTAGAGTTAGGACCCACCTAGGGGGGTCTGCCTTGGTGTTGGCAGGTGGGCTCATCCTCTCACGGCCATTGGAGGTAACTAAAAGACCTCCATTTGTTTAAAAATACATAGGGATAAAGGAGAGAGCGCAGGTAACTTGTTTTTTTTTTGTTTTTTACTTTAATATACTGTGTTCCTGGCTTTCTCCCACTTGGTTCAGTAATTGGGGCTTACTGAACCAAGTACAACACAGGCGGACCACCCAGAAGTGGAAGTGGGCAGGCAACTTACCTCCCAGGCTGTGAGGTTACTGCAGGTTAATTGCCCAGCGCTGGGTGGCCGCTGTTTGTGCAAACGAACACGTGGCGGCGGCCATCTTTGTTCATTCGAACGAGGTCAGCGGTATGTGTAACCAAATTCATGGAACTAAAATCGGCTACACATTTCCGCGAACACCGCTGACCCTTACCTTCTCCTACACTGAATTTTCAGCTGCAGAGACTAAGTCCCGTTCGAAGATTCGAATGCACGTTCGAATGGGACTTAGTCGTTTTTCTGCATAAAATTGACCGACCGCACAGCCCAAATCTATGGAACTGTTTTGGGCAGGAAAATGTGCTTGCAGTCGGTCATAAAGGACTTCCGTCTAACTTTTGATTTACTGGATGGATTTGGCTGATTTTTGAGAGTGTTTATGTTTAAAGTGTGCTGATTAATAATATGTTTTTATGAAGCGTGGATGTATGGTTTTAAAGTTACAGTGTATGTGTAAAAACTGTATTTTTCCTGCTTGTGATAATTGTTAACCCATTGTGTAACATAATTATATCACAGGCAGAGGGGAGGATTTTGTGTAATGTACGTGTGTGATTGGTTGTTTTGTAACACCCTGTGGGTGGTCCTATCTAAGGGGATCCTGCATAAAAGAAGGTTCTTTTGGTGCCAATAAACAGAATGACTTGACCCTCTAACTTGCAGCCTTGACTCATGTTTGTAGGGGACAGCTATAATCACTACAGGGATTGCTATGCTCTTCATACTCCCTTAGCTACTGAGCTCTTGTAAGAGCTCTTGTTCCTGATCCTGCTTCGCTCTACATAAGGAAGAGGTTCACCTACTGGAACCTGGAGCCTGGTCGTAGGTCCAGGGCGCAGAGCAGACGGCGAGATACCAGCCCAGCAGCGGTGGTTCGTGGAGTCTGCAGTACTTATGGTGACTACAGTGCTGATGGTCCTTTGGTGAGCGCTAGGAGCATCCTTTTCTACGGTCCAACTTCCAGCCAGCCTGGAGGCAACCGTAACAAAAGCATAAAGAAAAAACAAATAGGTGTGTTAACTGCAATCAAATTGCACCCAGTGGAAGAAACTTATGTCAAGATTGTCTGACAGAAGCCGCTGAGGTAATGGAGAGAAGAAAGTCTCCACAAATAGAGCTGAAAACATGGATTACAGAGGCAATTGCAGAAGGATTTAAATCCACAAGCAAGATGTCCTCATCTAAACGCTTGAGAAGAGAAGAAATCTCCTCTGAGTCTAGTGATAATATGGAGATGGAAGATATGTCGGACGAAGAGGAAAGTGTAGTTAACTATGCCTCCAGAAATCTGGATTCGAAATCTGTTGATAAGCTGATCAACATAATAAGAGAGACACTGAGATTCCCAGAAGAAGAATCTGAAATAAAGAAATCTGATAGATATTTTGAGGATTTAAGAGCTAATAGACCTACCTTTCCGGTACACTCTACAGGGAGTGCAGAATTATTAGGCAAGTTGTATTTTTGAGGCTTAGTTTTATTATTGAACAACAACCATGTTCTCAATGAACCCAAAAACCTCATTAATATCAAAGCTGAATATTTTTAGTTTTTAGTTTGAGCTATTTTAGGGGGATATCTGTGTGTGCAGGTGACTATTACTGTGCATAATTATTAGGCAACTTAACAAAAAACAAATATATACCCATTTCAATTATTTATTTTTACCAGTGAAACCAATATAACATCTCAACATTCACAAATATACATTTCTGACATTCAAAAACAAATCAGTGACCAATATAGCCACCTTTCTTTGCAAGGACACTCAAAAGCCTGGTATCCATGGATTCTGTCAGTGTTTTGATCTGTTCACCATCAACATTGCGTGCAGCAGCAACCACAGCCTCCCAGACACTGCTCAGAGAGGTGTACTGTTTTCCCTCCTTGTAAATCCCACATTTGATGATGGACCACAGGTTCTCAATGGGGTTCAGATCAGGTGAACAAGGAGGCCATGTCATTAGATTTTCTTCTTTTATACCCTTTCTTGCCAGCCACGCTGTGGAGTACTTGGACGCGTGTGATGGAGCATTGTCCTGCATGAAAATCATGTTTTTCTTGAAGGATGCAGACTTCTTCCTGTACCACTGCTTGAAGAAGGTGTCTTCCAGAAACTGGCAGTAGGACTGGGAGTTGAGCTTGACTCCATCCTCAACCCGAAAAGGCCCCACAAGCTCATCTTTGATGATACCAGCCCAAACCAGTACTCCACCTCCACCTTGCTGGCGTCTGAGTCGGACTGGAGCTCTCTGCCCTTTACCAATCCAGCCACGGGCCCATCCATCTGGCCTATCAAGACTCACTCTCATTTCATCAGTCCATAAAACCTTAGAAAAATCAGTCTTGAGATATTTCTTGGCCCAGTCTTGACGTTTCAGCTTGTGTGTCTTGTTCAGTGGTGGTGGTCTTTCAGCCTTTCTTACCTTGGCCATGTCTCTGAGTATTGCACACCTTGTGCTTTTGGGCACTCCAGTGATGTTGCAGCTCTGAAATATGGCCAAACTGGTGGCAAGTGGCATCTTGGCAGCTGCACGCTTGACTTTTCTCAGTTCATGGGCAGTTATTTTGCGCCTTGGTTTTTCCACACCCTTCTTGCGACCCTGTTGACTATTTTGAATGAAACGCTTGATTGTTCGATGATCACGCTTCAGAAGCTTTGCAATTTTAAGAGTGCTGCATCCCTCTGCAAGATATCTCACTATTTTTGACTTTTCTGAGCCTGTCAAGTCCTTCTTTTGACCCATTTTGCCAAAGGAAAGGAAGTTGCCTAATAATTATGCACACCTGATATAGGGTGTTGATGTCATTAGACCACACCCCTTCTCATTACAGAGATGCACATCACCTAATATGCTTAATTGGTAGTAGGCTTTCGATCCTATACAGCTTGGAGTAAGACAACATGCATAAAGAGGATGATGTGGTCAAAATACTCATTTGCCTAATAATTCTGCACTCCCTGTACAATCAAAGAGATAATTTCCCAAGAATGGCAGAAACCAGAGAAGAAAAGCGACTCTGAAGAACAAAGCATTCAGATTGTGACGAAACCAATCTCGCCACATTGTATTGGAGGAGCCTGGTTGCCCGCCTGCTGCCTTTGGATTATGGACCGGCAGCTAAAGGGTTCATTTTACTGTGCAGAAGGATTTATTTCTCCCTTTCTGCACAGCAGTTCGGTAGATGTCACCTACCGAACAAACAGCCGTTCACCAACCTCCCCAGAGCCGTGGGAAGCCGGCCGGCGTTGTTAATTGGCCACCCAGAAGCTGGAGTGTGCTGCCAATTTACCTCCCTGAAGCTGCGGTTAATTGCCTGTTAACTGTGTGGCCGCTGTTACACTTAGCGGCCGCTAGGTGGCGCTGTTCTGGAGCTCCCCGGGCAGCCAGCACTTTTCTGCCCGGCTTTCATGCACCAAAATCGGACACTTTTCCGTGCAGGCACCGCTGAACCTCCAGCCCCTGGTTCTCATTCGTATGAATTTGGTGAATGCAGGGAAATTCGGTAGTTTATGTTTTATGTGAACTGTAGTAACCCAGATAGCTATGCCATGGAGCCTGTTCGTATAATTAAAGACTTTAGCTCCATGGCAATTAAAATGTATTTGTGTGATCTGGGTGCCATTCACCTAATAATGTGCGCCCAGACCTGAGCTATCTGGGGATATGTTACATGTCTGTGTTTTATGTATAAAATGTGTCTGTATGTATTTTAAAGTGATAGTCTGTTTCTGTGTCACCATGTGCATAATGGAGTCTGGCCTTTGTCTTAGGAGATAATTGAATTACTTCATTAATTATCTCCAGGGCAGGGAGGAGGAAACCAAGATGCATGGTGGGAAAGTATTGTGGCTGTGTGTACGAAAATGATACATGTCTGTCTGCTGTTTCAGTCTTCCATCTGGTCCCCTAGGGGAGTGTCCACCAGGTGGGAGACCTGCATAAATACAGGGGCAGGTAGCCCTGAATAAACAGACCACTGCTTGACCTTCAACACGGAGCCTTGTCTCGTTCTTGGGGGGATTCACTGTATGCTGTTGGAGATTGATTGCTAAGGAGTGTAAGCTGATGTCTGCTTTTCCCTATTCATCTGCTAGCAGCTATTCGTGAGGTTCCAGCTGGAGTGCTACCTTATTCCCTTGTATGCAGTTCGGGAGTTTGGTGCATTCATTTATATCCGAATTCGTGAGTTTTGGTGCTTTTATAGTAGCTGTGCCTTGTTTGGGAAAAGGGGATTATCGCCTAAACGGATTTTTCCCCTTTTATGCTGAAACGGTCCGTTACAATTGGTGGCAAGCGGCGGGATCGTTCCTACAGCCAGAAGGACAGCTACAGAACACCATTGCTTTGGATTTTTACAATTTGAGGGCAACGCATGTCCCAGTACAGCGACCCTAAAAGCAACAGCATGGAACCAGCAGTGGAGTACGATGAGGGTGACATGGATGACCGGGAGGCATTAAGGAAAGGCATCTGGTACCAGGCACTGGACATTGTGGAATACCAACGAGGTGAGAGACTTCCCAAGGAAGATCAGCGTTTGCAGGAGCGACTAGCCCTGCGGATGCCCTTCCTGGGAGAGCAGCCCAGGGAGGAATGGGTAAAAGAATTGGAGCTCCGGGTATGGCAGGAGACGTGGCTGGAGGATGCCTACCAGGCGCTTTGGTGGTATGTTGCACAGCACCTGCCCTGGACAGCCGAGCATGACAAGCCAGAGGGAGAGGAGTTTGATGGTCCTGGCTTGTTATGGGAGTCTTTCTCGGAGCCTGAATTTGGGAGCCCCACACAAGCCCGGTTCAGTGATCTCTTTGAGTGGAGGGAGAGCAGGTATGACTGGGACGACACTCATGAAATTGAGCAAGACCTGGTCCACCTAGTAACCCGAGAGATGGAGCTGGAACAGGACTACCAAAATCTGTTCCACTCCAGTGAGAAGGCTCAACAGGGAAGCGCAGACCCAGATCCAGACCCCTTCAGCTGGGAAGATATTGTACAATTTTACTGGGAAGAACCCCAGGTGGCCAGTGGAGATGGGACCGAGGTCTCTCCACCGAGCCTGCAGGGAATTGGGAGCCCAGTCTCCATTCCCCAGCGGCAGTGTAAAGTGCAGGGAGAGGAGAGCAGTATCCTCCCTCCCCAGCGGCAGGCTGAGTTACAGGGGGCAGAGGTAGTTGTTCCTGCCCCCCAGCAGCAGAGTGATATGCCAGGAGGGCAATGTGAAGTGCAGGGAGAGGAGAGCAGCGTCCTCCCTCCCCAGCGGCAGGCTGAGTTACAGGGGGCAGAGGTAGTTGTTCCTGCCCCCCAGCAGCAGAGTGATATGCCAGGAGGGCAATGTGAAGTACAGGGAGAGGAGAGCAGTGGCCTCCCTCCCCAGCGGCAGGCTGAGTTACAGGGGGCAGAGGTAGTTGTTCCTGCCCCCCAGCAGCAGAGTGATATGCCAGGAGGGCAATGTGGAATACAGGGAGAGGAGAGCAGCGTCCTCCCTCCCCAGCGGCAGCGTGAGTTTTCGGGAATTGGGAGCCCAGTCTCCATTCTCCAGCGGCAGAGTATCCAGCAGGGAATAGAGAGCCCTGTCTCCTTTCCCCAGCGGCAGGACTCTGTATTGGGAGGAGAGACAGTCGGTCTCCCTCCGCAAAGACTAGGAATATGTATGGGAGAGGAGCTTGTTACCACCTCTCCCCAGCGGCGGATCATTAATGGGCAGAGTGTTCTATCGGGAGAGGAGCTTGTTACCCCCTCTCCCCAGCGGCAGCTTAATGTACCAGGGGGAGACTGTAAACCCCCCACCAGTGCAGATGGGACCGTGGTCTCTGCACTTACCACACAGGGGGTAGGGATGGTCGGTCCTACCCCCCCACGACAGAGCTATGCAACTAAGTGGGAGACAGCCCGTCTCCAGCAACCAGCCTCCAACCAGACTACTCCGGGGGTAGTGCTGGCACCAGGACAGAGTACCGCTGGTCTCTGCCCACTCAGCAACCCACCAAGGCAGCTTACCGGTCCCCCACACAGCCGTGGTGAGGCACCTGGACATGGACAAGATTCTCCCTTACCCAGGTGTAGTAACCATTTATTGTGGGTGGGCTGTACTGTTTTTTCTGCTTTGTGGGTGGGTTGCTGGACTAACAAGGGCACTGACCGGCAGGAGGTCAGGTACCCTGTTAGTCTTTTTGGAAAGGGGGAGAGATGTGACGAAACCAATCTCGCCACATTGTATTGGAGGAGCCTGGTTGCCCGCCTGCTGCCTTTGGATTATGGACCGGCAGCTAAAGGGTTCATTTTACTGTGCAGAAGGATTTATTTCTCCCTTTCTGCACAGCAGTTCGGTAGATGTCACCTACCGAACAAACAGCCGTTCACCAACCTCCCCAGAGCCGTGGGAAGCCGGCCGGCGTTGTTAATTGGCCACCCAGAAGCTGGAGTGTGCTGCCAATTTACCTCCCTGAAGCTGCGGTTAATTGCCTGTTAACTGTGTGGCCGCTGTTACACTTAGCGGCCGCTAGGTGGCGCTGTTCTGGAGCTCCCCGGGCAGCCAGCACTTTTCTGCCCGGCTTTCATGCACCAAAATCGGACACTTTTCCGTGCAGGCACCGCTGAACCTCCAGCCCCTGGTTCTCATTCGTATGAATTTGGTGAATGCAGGGAAATTCGGTAGTTTATGTTTTATGTGAACTGTAGTAACCCAGATAGCTATGCCATGGAGCCTGTTCGTATAATTAAAGACTTTAGCTCCATGGCAATTAAAATGTATTTGTGTGATCTGGGTGCCATTCACCTAATAATGTGCACCCAGACCTGAGCTATCTGGGGATATGTTACATGTCTGTGTTTTATGTATAAAATGTGTCTGTATGTATTTTAAAGTGATAGTCTGTTTCTGTGTCACCATGTGCATAATGGAGTCTGGCCTTTGTCTTAGGAGATAATTGAATTACTTCATTAATTATCTCCAGGGCAGGGAGGAGGAAACCAAGATGCATGGTGGGAAAGTATTGTGGCTGTGTGTACGAAAATGATACATGTCTGTCTGCTGTTTCAGTCTTCCATCTGGTCCCCTAGGGGAGTGTCCACCAGGTGGGAGACCTGCATAAATACAGGGGCAGGTAGCCCTGAATAAACAGACCACTGCTTGACCTTCAACACGGAGCCTTGTCTCGTTCTTGGGGGGATTCACTGTATGCTGTTGGAGATTGATTGCTAAGGAGTGTAAGCTGATGTCTGCTTTTCCCTATTCATCTGCTAGCAGCTATTCGTGAGGTTCCAGCTGGAGTGCTACCTTATTCCCTTGTATGCAGTTCGGGAGTTTGGTGCATTCATTTATATCCGAATTCGTGAGTTTTGGTGCTTTTATAGTAGCTGTGCCTTGTTTGGGAAAAGGGGATTATCGCCTAAACTGATTTTTCCCCTTTTATGCTGAAACGGTCCGTAACACAGATTATATCCGTATTCAAAAGAAGATTGCAAAACCTGGAATTCTGTCCCCAAGATTGATGCCGCAGTTATACATATGGCGAAAAAGACAGCCCTTCCTATTGACTCCATGGCTTATTTGAGAGAGCTTATGGAGAAAAGGCTAGATGCCAGCCTGATAAAGTCATACCTGGCATTAGGATATGCGCTACATCCCGGGGACATTGTCAAAGGTACTCATCGCCTAAGTGGCAGTGATCAGAAAGAAAGGGATAGAGATATACCATTACTTGGACGATTTTCTGATTATCCATAATGCACTTCTTGCTGCTTTAGACAGGCCCATGCTTTTTGCCACCATTCTGGTAACATCCAGAGATGCTTCAGAGCAAAACTCTGTCGCCAACTTCAGATGTCTCAGTCCTTCCAGAAGATGATCTCTCCGAACTCCTTTGGCTATATCTTCCTCTAAGTTGTCTAGCCATACTTTGAAGGCTCTTAAAGTCCATAAAGTCATACCTGGCGTTAGGATCTGCGCTACATCCAGCAGTAGCATTAACAACGCTGTCAAGAGCCTTTAAAGTATGGCTAGACAACTTAGAGGAAGATATAGCCAACGGAGTTCGGAGAAATCATCTCAAAAGAGAGAGCTATGAGGGACTGCATCTCGAAACTCCTAAAAGAACAGGTGATAGCATACGTTCCAATAAAAGAACAAAGAAAGGGTCACTATTCTACGTTTTTTCTAGCCCCAAAACCACAAAAGAAGTGGAGACTTATCCTGGACTTGAAGAATTTGAATAAAAAAATAAAAAAATTCAAGATGGAATCCATTTCGACTACTGTACCAAACATCAGTATGGGGGATTGGATTACTTAAATCGATTTGAAAGATGCATATCACCAGATCCCAATCAACATATGGCACCGCAAGTTCCTCAGATTTTGTGTATTTGGAAGACACTACCAGTTCAAGGGACTTGTGTTTGGGCTAAGCCTGGCTCCGGGAACATTGTCAAAGGTACTCATCGCCTTAGTGGCAGTGATCAGAAAGAAAGGGATAGAGATATACCATTACTTGGACGATTTTCTGATTATAGGTCCATCCAGCCAGAAGGTAGCACTCCACACTCAGTTGGCCGTAGAAATCCTCGTGAACCATGGTTGGAAACTGAACTTGGAAAAGAGTATGATGATTCCCTCTCAGAATATCATATTCCTGGGGGCAGCCATAGATACGGTAATCGGTCAAGTGAATTTGTCTGCAGGGATTCGGATGAAGATCAGGAATTGTCACTACAAAAGATGCATTACAGCAAGGGAATTCATGAGCCTTATAGGATCTTTTACATCAACTATAGGATTGGTGAAATGGGCCCAGTGGAAGATGCATCCCATCCAAATGAAGTTTCTAAAGGAATTCAAGAAACAAGAGGGCGACCTTGATCAAAAAATTCCTATCTCTCGAAAGACAATAGACGACCTGAGTTGGTGGGAGAAAACCAAGAACTTATCCTTGGGGTTTCCTCTGGCGGATCCACCATGGAAAACAGTTACTACGGACGCAAGTCTCCAAGGATGGGGTGCGCATTTAGAAAAGAAATGGATACAAGGTACATAGGTACAGAGAGAGAGCAAGTTGCACTCGGACCTAAGAGAACTAAGAGCAATATTCTATGCCCTGCAGGGATTTCGACAAGATGTGACGAATTCTTGGGTGAGAATCCAGACAGACAACAGAGCAGTGGCCTCATTTGTAAACCGACAAGGTGGAACCAGAAGCAAGGCTCTATTGCGAGAAATATTTCCATTGATGGAATTTGCTAAAAACAGTCTACAGTGCCTGAAAGCAGTGTATCTTCCGGGGAAAGAAAATGTACTGACAGACTATCTGAGCAGAATGAAGATTCAATCAGGAAAATGGCAATTAAACCCAGAGGTATTTCATCAGATATCTTTAAGGTGGGGCACACCCCAGATCGATTTGATGGCTTCATATCGGAATGCTCAAGTCCTGAAGTATTTTTCCCTAAATGCAGAATATCAATCAGCAGGATGCCTTTTCCCTTCTTTGGGATTTCGATCTGGGGTATGCATTCCCTCCCCTCTCGATGATTCACAGATTGTTGAGGTATATTCGGAAGGAACGGAAGACGGTGATTGCTATACTTTCAAGTTGGCAGAGAAGACCGTGCTTCCCACTCCTGAACAAAATGTGCTTAGGTCCTCCATGGCCTCTTCCTCAGAGAACAGATCTGTTAATACAAGGTCCAGCGATTCATCCCAATCCAAACCTATGGAAACTGGCGGCTTGGCTCTTGAAAAGCAGAGACTTTTAGAGCAAGGATTACCAGAGCCTGTTGTGAATACACTGTTAAAATCCAGAAAAAGTTCCACCTCCGCGTGTTACCACAGTATATGGGATATCTTTTGATTATGGAGAGAAAAGAAATCCAAGAATTTCCTACAGCCTTCGAATATAGATATTCTGGAATTTCTACACGAAGGACTGGAGAAAGGCCTAAGCTTAAGCACTTTAAAAGTGCAGTCATCAGACTTGTCTGCTCTGTGTAACACCTCCTGGGCATCAGACCCAATCATTGCGAGGTTCTTTAAGGCAGCTATACGCATAAGACCTCCTTCTAGAAATTATGCTCCTCCTTGGGATCTTCCCTTGGTTCTGGATGTTTTGTCAGACACCGCCTTTGCTCCATTGGATGAGTTGGGTATCGTACATCTGACATACAAGACCTTGTTCTTGGTGGCAATCACTACGGCTAAAAGAATGTCTGAAATTAAAGCCTTCTCCAGTGATCCGAATCACGTTCACCTTCTTTTTACCAAAACCCTTCTTCTTCGGAAGTTACACTCCATCAGTTGGATGTGAGGGAATGTGTAAAGAAATATATAGAGGTCACTAACCTATTTAGAAAATTGCAGCACCTATTTCTTATCCCTTCTGGATACAGAAAGGGAGAGGCGGCCTCTACCTCTACTTTGAGGTGTTGGGTTTCGAACACCATAAAAATGGCATATAAACTCAAGAACCTATCTCCTCTGGAAAAGATAAAGACCCATTCCACTAGAGCATTGGCTACCTCCTGGGCTAACTGGGCAGAGGTTCCTCCTGACGACATATGCAGGCAGCCACCTGGTCATCACCTATAACTTTCATCAAGCATTGCAAGCTGGATTTGGCTTCTGTAACAGATCCCCCTGTTTTGCACTGGATCTGCAATCTATGTTGCATCAGCCACCTACCATGTTACCTGGGAACCTCTACCCTTTGTTTTATTGCCATCATCCACCTTGCCTTACACTTAGAGACAAAAACTGTTTCTGGCCCTTTAATTGTGTTGTGCAAAGAATGGGTACGTTTGATATGGCACGTCGGATAAAGCCGAAGTAGTCGAAATGGGCGCCATTAGACAATCGAACACGTGGCGGCGGACATTTTAATGCAGTCGAACGCGGTCAGCGGTGTGTGCCGTCAAATCCCTGGAATGGAAATCGGCCACACATTTGAACGAACACCGCTGACCTGTACCTTCCCATACCCTTCGACACCGCAGCAGGAGACTAAGTCCCGTTCGAAGATTCGAACACCCGTTCGAATGGGACTTTGTCATCTTTTTCATGGGAAATAGACTGCCACTCGACTAACGACCACCGCAGAAGTTTAACCCCGTTCTACTTCGACACTTCGTTTGTATGTTTGTCCCCAAGTTGTGTGGTTCATGAAAATATAAGTTTTATTCCTGTGTGATACAAAATCATAGTTATAAAAATCTATAAGTTTTAGCTTGGAGGTAATTGAGGAGATACAGTAAGAAACTCAATTATCTCCCAAGCAGAGGGGAGGGAATATGTGGGATGTAACCGTTATCTGGTTGGTTAATGTATAATTGCCTGTGGGCGTCTCCCTTGCAGGGGAGCACTGCATAAAAGCAGAGTACCTGCCATTAAACATCAGTTCTACTTCACCCTCAATCTAGAGTCCTGTCTCTTATTGGTGTTAACCGCTATACAGCTATTCACACTAGCTCTTGTAAGAGCTTCTTCACTTGGAATACGACTGGATGCTGAGAATCCTCCTCACTGATCGGGAAAAGGACACCCTCCAGCAGTTGAAACCCCTCTGCTACATGGGGTAACCGCTACATTGGTGGCAGCGGTGGGATGGTCCTGTCTTCCCAGAGGAGGTGCTATATCTATGGAGTATGAGAGACTGAAACGGCCAACATTGAAGGATTTGCTGGAGAGCCGTGGGCGTTCAGCTAGCAACAGACCGAGACGGGAATTAATAGCTGAACTGGTCGAAATGAGTTAACCTCATGGCTAACGCTAACTGCCCAAACGGAGAAGAGGACGAGATCCAGAGAATCGTGCAAAGAAGGCTGACACTCTATGGGCCAAATCCACCAGCAGAAGTGGTAACCCAGCTTCTCAACACAGCGGTGGAGGAGGCAAAGGAAAAAAGAGCCTACCATCTACAGGTACTGACCGCACCGAGACCAGAGAGCCCAACAGTACTACCGCTGGGAACCCTCAGTGACTGGAAAAAGGTACCATTTGCTGCCTTTAAAGCATACCAAGAGACTGATGGAGAGATAGATGGATATTTGGCAGAGTTCGAAAGGCAATGTGCGCTACACCAGGTGCCGCCCGAGGAATGGGCTACAATTTTGTCGGGCAAACTGTCGGAAAAAGCCAACAAAGCTTTTCGTGCCATTCCAACCGAGGATGTTAAAAACTATGCTATAGTAAAGGAAGCGCTACTGTTCCGGTATGCTGTAACCCCCGAAGCATACTGGCGACGGTTTAGGGAATCTAAACGGAAAGGAGGAGATTCCTACTCAGAGTGGGCCTGTACGTTACACAGGACCGCATCTCATTGGGTACAGGGCTGCCAAGCCATTACTGGAGAAGAAGTTTTGCAACTGTTCCTACTCGAACATTTTATAGGAACACTTCAATCGGGCCTGAAGGAATGGGTCCAGGATCGGCGGCCACTCACCCTACAGGACGCAGCGCATCTAGCAGGTGAGTATACTGATACCCGACAGCCAGAATCTACCATTGTACGTCCACGTCCTGAGCCGACCATGACAAACCCACCCCCTAGGATGGAGTTCCGTGCTCCAGTCCCTCCAGGCCCAGCCCGCTACTCCGGGCCCCCCAGGTTCCAGTCGAACCAGTCCCAAGTACGGTGCCATGGATGCCACCGGCTGGGGCACATCAGGAGCAACTGCCCTATGGAACCCCCCAGGACCACCTGGGGATGACCTTCCAACCGACCCCAGCTGCTCACTGTTTGGAAACTGCAGCCGAGATGGAGGAGTACTTAGGGGTCCTATACGAGGCCAACCCCATTCAAGTCGCCACTCAAGATAACAGGCAACAGCACCGCCAAGAGGTGCTGGTCAATGAACATCCCGCTCAGGGTCTGCGAGACTCTGGGGCCACAATAACTCTTATACAAAAACACTTGGTTCGCAACAACGACCGCACCGGAAAGACTGTTGCTGTCCGAGTCGCCGGAGGAGCTGTTTACTGTCTCCCCACTGCCCGGGTCCATCTCAACTGGGGAGCTGGAGCTGGTACTGTACAAGTGGGAATAATGGACAACCTCCCAGCCGAAGTCCTGATGGGCAACGACTTTGGACCTCTCACCTCAGCCTATGCGCCCACCGCAGCCGCTCATCCAGTCACCACCCGTGCCCAAGCAGAGAACAACCCACCGGTCGTGGAGACCCAGGTAAGACATACTGACCCCTTGACTAAGACCCTAGGAATGACGACCCTAGCCTGGGATACCAGAAGAGTTTGGTAGGGAGAGTAGGGCTGACCCCTCCCTCTGAAAGTTTTGCCTTAAGGTAGAGACAGGTCAGCCAGGTTCAGAGGGGGAAAAATATGTATGGGAGACAATCGGAAAAACACCACCCTGGGGCCGCCCCTTTGCAGAGGTACCAATTGGTAGTTCCTAGGAAGTACCGCCGGGAACTTCTCCGAATAGGGCACGACATCCCCTTAGCCGGACATTTAGGGATAACTCGCAAATCTTACAGAGTAACCCAGTACTTCTTTTGGCCGGGGGTCTCCACAGATGTGCAACATTATTGCCGGACCTGCGATGTATGCCAGAGAGTGGGTAAAAGGGGGGGGATCACCCTAAGGCGAAGCTGATATCCATGCCCATAACAGAAGAGTCCTTCAGCCGGATAGCAGTTGACCTGATAGGGCCCCTTAAACGGCCTAGTCCCTCCGGTAAGAGATTTATCCTTACCGTGGTGGACTATGCCACCCGCTATCCCGAAGCGGTCGCCCTGTCCTATATTCAAACGGACACTGTGGCCAATGCCCTGGTCGGGATATTCGCTAGGGTGGGCTTCCGAAGGAAATCCTATCTGACCAAGGCAGCCAGTTCACCGCTGAACTGACTCATCAATTGTGGAAAGTCTGCCAAATCAAGTCTCTACTTAGCTCCCCATAACACCCCCAGACCATGGCCTCTGTGAGCGTTTCAACGGTACGCTCAAGCAAATGTTGAAAACGTTCACAGACGAATACCGTGACTGGCAACGTTTCCTCCCTCACCTCCTGTTCACGTACAGGGAGGTGCCGCAGGAATCCATGGGGTTCTCTCCTTTTGAGCTACTATATGGGCGAAGGGTGCGAGGCCCCCTAGACCTCATTAGGGAGCACTGGGAGGGAACCACCGAACAAGAGGGAGCCCGCCTTGTATCATATATGGTACAGCTCCGGGACCGCATGGAACAGCTAGCACGGATGGTTAAAGAAAACCTCCAAGCGGCCCAGGAGCGGCAGAAGGTATGGTACGATCGGGGTGCTCGCCAGCGGACGTTTCAGGTGGGACAAAAGGTCCTAGTACTGAAGCTGACCAAAAGTGATAAGTTAGAAGCAGCTTGGCAGGGCCCTTACATGGTGGTAGACCAACTCTGCGATACCACCTATGTAATTGCCAGCGACCAGGATGAAAGAATACGCAAAGCATTCCACATTAATATGCTCAAAGCCTATCAAGAAAGGCCCGAGGACATAACTGCTGTCTGCGCCCCAACCACTGACGACCCAGACAGCTTGCCGCTACCTGACCTCTTGAGTAGACAACCCCAGACTAATCCCCTTAGTCAGATAAAGCTAGGGAACCCAGGACAGGCTCCACTTAGGCAACCCCCATACCGGATACCTGACGCCGTCAGAGCCGGTATGAGGGAAGAGATCCAGGAAATGTTGAGGTTAAAAGTCATTGAGCCCTCCGATAGTCCCTGGGCATCGCCAGTAGTCCTAGTACCAAAGAAGGATGGGACTACTCGGTTCTGTGTGGACTATCAGCGGCTAAATGAAAAAAACTGTGACAGATGCCTACCCTATGCCCCGGGTGGATGAGTAATTGGATTGCATCGCCAGGGGACGATATCGGACCACCATTGACCTCTGTAAGGGGTACTGGCAGATTCCCCTGGCCGAGGAAGATATCCCCAAGTCGGCTTTTGTCACCCCGTTTGGCTTGTACCAATTCAGAGTCATGCCATTCGGGATGAAAAATGCCCCAGCCACGTTTCAACGCTTGGTGGATAGACTCCTTGATGGCTTCCAGGATTTTGCTTGTGCGTACCTGGATGACATTGCGATCTATAGCGAGTCCTGGGAAGAGCACTTGAGGCATGTGGGGGCAGTGCTGGATCAGATTCGGGCCGCTGGCCTGACTCTGAAGCCAGACAAATGCCATATAGGCATGGCGGAAGTCCAGTATTTGGGCCACCGGGTCAGGTGTGGGCGACAGCGGCCAGAGCCTGCCAAGATAGAAGCTGTCGCTAACTGGCCCACACCCCGGACCAAGAACCAAGTCCTGGCCTTCCTAGGGACAGCAGGGTATTACAGACGGTTTGTCCCAGACTACAGCGCCCTAGCTAAGCCCCTAACTGATCTCACAAAAAAGAACCTTCCCAGACAGGTCCTGTGGTCTTCCGCCTGTGAATCTGCTTTTCAAGCCCTGAAAGACGCCCTTGTACATGCTCCTGTGTTGGCTGCACCAGTCCCTAACAAACGTTTTATCGTCCACACAGACGCTTCCATGTTCGGACTGGGGGCAGTTCTAAGCCAAGTGGACGAGGACGGAGGAGAACACCCGGTTGCTTACATCAGCCGCAAACTATTACCCCGGGAAGTGAGCTATGCGGCAGTCGAAAAGGAATGTTTGGCTTTGGTTTGGGCGCTGAAAAAACTCACCCCCTATTTGTATGGCCGAGAATTGACCTTAGTCACGGACCACAACCACCTGGTTTGGTTAAACAGAGTGGCCGGAGACAATGGACGATTATTAAGATGGAGCCTAGCCCTACAGCCCTATAATTTTAACATCCAATACCGGCCCGGGAAACAAAACGGTAACGCGGATACTCAGCCCATAATTTGTCGTCCAGATAGCCTCCAGTTGACCCGAAAAGGATGAAACCGGGTCTGCTGGAGTGTTCCACAAAGAGGGAGCCATGTAACAGATCCCCCTGTTTTGCTTTGGATCTGCAATCTATGTTGCATCAGCCACCTACCATGTTACCTGGGAACCTCTACCCTTTGTTTGATTGCCATCATCCACCTTGCCTTGCACTTAAAGACAAAAACTGTTTCTGGCCCTTTAATTGTGTTGTGCAAAGAATGGGTACGTTTGATATGGCACGTCGGATAAAGCCGAAGTGGGCGCCATTAGACAATCGAACACGTGGCGGCGGACATTTTAATGCAGTCGAACGCGGTCAGCGGTGTGTGCCGTCAAATCCCTGGAATGGAAATCGGCCACACATTTGAACGAACACCGCTGACCTGTACCTTCCCATACCCTTCGACACCGCAGCAGGAGACTAAGTCCCGTTCGAAGATTCGAACACCCGTTCGAATGGGACTTTGTTATCTTTTTCATGGGAAATAGACTGCCACTCGACTAACGACCACCGCAGAAGTTTAACCCCATTCGACTTCGACAAAAGTCGAAGTGCGTTCGACTATTCGAACGCCGCCTTCGGATGGGACTTGTCAATTTTCAAGGCAGAAATAGACCGACCACACAGCCTTAATCTGTTGAACTGTTTTGGGCATGCAAACAGGCGTGCGGTCGGTCCAAAGAGACTTTTTCAATATCTCTGGAACCACTGAACCGATTTGTACAAATTTTTTATATGTTTGTCCCCAAGTTGTGTGGTTCATAAAAATAAAAGTTTTATTCCTGTGTGAACAATACAATAAAATGAGTGCACAATGTGGGGGTGATTAGGGACTAATGCTCAAACACCTAAAAAGTGGTATCCCCTACACCACTTAACAATACATAGCATACATACATACAAAGGCGGAGCTCAATGCAGCAAATATTCTGAAAAGTAAAACAATGCAGCAAAATAGTGTAACACAGTATATAAAAATTTCCAATATAAGAATGTAGTAATATTACTCACAAGCCTAGAGTCATACCGTCATATGACTCAGGTTGTATACGCCTTTGGACCATTCAAGGTTGTCCAAACCCCTTCTGTATAAGGTGCTTTCTTTAAAGTGCTGTGATTCTTCCTTCCAAGTGCTTTGGGTTCCTCCTTTCCCTTTTTGGCCGGTTTCAAATAATAGATACACCAGGTCCAGGGTAGTGAATCCAATAAAGTGCTTTATTCGTTTAAAAAAATCAAAAAGTATAAAATAAATATATCTGTGCCAGATGTGTACCTGGATAGACTAAATAGTCAATGTCAATTGTCCAAAACGCGTTTCGCCTTGTTAAAAGGCTTCCTCAGTTGGCTGTTCTGTCTCTTCCTCTCTCCTTCTGTTTTTAAATCGCCCGCTTCAGATTGTTGGTCCTTGTACTTCCGTTTCCGGTTTCTCGTTACGTGGAACGCACGTGCGTTCCACTGTGCGTCCTCACTTTTTTTAGCCATTATTTCGGTGGAACGCCACCTGCGTCGTGTTTCCGCTTCCGGTTTTGCGGTCTGTGGAACGCACGTGCGTTCCAGCTTGCGTTATCACGATCTCATCAGTTATAATCACTAGGCAGAAACACATACATATGTAATGCATATAGATAGTGCAATCCTTCACATCAGGACTGGACCTTATTATTTCAATGTGTTCAATTCCAGAGTTACTCTTATAATACTGCTGTATTTCTATATTGATATATCTTTCAAGAGTAACTTCATTAATATTTATATGGATTTTTAATGTTTTGGTTGTATTTACCTCCATGTATATTAGGTACTATAATCATGAATATGTTTATAAAAAGAGACTGTTTAAAATGAACTTGTAAATAAAAGGCAGTACTGATATGATCTAGAAAACATACTGATAAAATGAAGTAATGTTTCAAAGCCAATTTTTAAAACAATTAATTAAGATGTACCATATTAATTCATAAAATGGCATAATTCAAAATCATTATTTAGCCCATGTGGAGTCATAGTGTTAAAATTGTAAATAAATTTCATCTCTTCCCTTCCAATTTTTTTAATATAGTCGCCACCTCTCCAATCCTTCTTCACTGTTTTAATTGCCATAAAAATTAGTCCTTCAGGGTTAAGGTTGTGGACTTTTTTAAAATGGTTTGAGACGCTATGCGTCTCTATTCCCTTTCTTATGTTTCTTATATTTTCTGCCACTCTTGTGTTTAGGTTTCGGATTGTTCGGCCTACATATAAAAGGTTGCATGGGCATTTTAAAACGTATATTACTCCCTTTGAATGGCAGGTTAGATGGTCTTTTATCTGGAACTTTTGATTTATGATGGGCTCCACATCTATTATATGGCGTTTTTTGCTTTTGGTATTTCTGCATGCCAGGCATTGCCCACATCCATAAAAACCATTACTCATATTCAAAAAGGTTTTGTTGGATGGTGTTATGTCTTTGTTACAACTTTGCACCAGCGTGTTTTTCAAATTCCTCGCCCCTCTATATATTATTTTGGGTTTGTCTGGTAGAATGTTTTTAAGAACAGGATCATCTTTCAAAATGTGCCAGTGTCTATTTAAAATCTTGTTTATTTTCCTATTGTTTCCATTAAAGCTGCATATAAATGGAGTGGTATGGCCACCCCATTTCGGATTCTTCTTTCTATCTTTATAAACTAAAGTGCTTTCTCGTGGAATCTTAAGGACCTCTTCTAAAGCTACTTGAAGTTTTGTTTCCTCATATCCCTTTTGTAAAAATTGGTTCTTAATTTTGTTCGCTTGTGTTATATAGTCATGGTCTTCTGTGCAGTTGCGTCTAATTCGCAAGAATTGTCCTTTTGGGGCGTTCATTAGCCAAGGTGCATGATGGCAGCTTTCCTTACTAATGTACCCGTTGGCATCAACCTCCTTGAAGTGGTTTTTTGTTACGATCCGTGCATCCATTATGTTGATTTCTAAATCTAAGAAGTTAATTTTATTCATGCTAATCTCTGCAGTTAAAACAATGCTCCATTCATTGGTATTCAAATGTGTGATAAAATTGTTCAAATCCATATTAGTACCTGTCCAGATAAAAAATATATGGGAAGTAGCCACCTTGAAAAAATATGTAAGAGAAAGGATCACACCGAGAGGTTTGAGATTTCAAAAAAATCCCTCTTTGGACAGAGAAGACGAGGGTTTTATGACAGGATGGAATAAAATGCTGGAGGGTTTTTCCTTCAGCACTATGGGATACATCGTCTCTAGACGAGAGGAGACCCTGTCACAAATAGATAAAGAAATAACTTGGAAAGAAAAAATAAGTGAAACCACCAATCCCGAAATATATAGTCAAATAATGAGAGATATAAAAACCCAAGTAGAAAAAATTGAGAAGGAAGTAATTGAAATAAAAAAGAGTAAATATCTGAGGGATACGAACGACTATAAAACGGGTAATATAAACATTTTAAAAAATCAGAACCAAAAAAAGGTACCATACAAAAAGCAGTATGACTTCCCAAAAAGGAGGAGGTCCATAGGGATAAGAAGAAGCAGATCACCCCCTAGAAATAAACCAGCAAGGAGATCTAGATCACCCTCTGGAACTAGACAAATAAATAGACATAAAGGGCAGACAATTAATACAACACCCAGACAAGATTAATAAGAGAAACAAACCTAAAAGTGAGAGGAGACCAGGAAAGTCGAGACTCATTGAGACAGAAGCAGATCTACCCCCAACGGGGAAATTATAGGGGAAACTATTCCCCTCCACCGAAACGAACTGACTATAGAAGTTACAGCCAGGTAGTCCAATCATATCCACCAGAAAGGGAAAGTAGGAGATGGAATGAAGATGAGAGAAGAAGAAGAAACGACAGACGATCCCCTGAAAAGCGGAGAGATAGAATAGAAAGGATAGAAGAAGAACCACGTACATCGAAACAAACACCAGCCCCTTTTCGGAAGGACCCAATAATAGAGAGGCTGAAACAAGTACGTCCAATCAAAATATGGGAGTCCCCGGGAAAGAGACAGAGACCACTAACAGAAGAAAGAGAAATAGGAACAGAAGAAGAGACACACAAAGAGAAGAGAGGAAAGAGGTAAATACAGATGGAATCTTCAACCTAACCGGAAAGGAATTACCCATGGGGGAGGTGGAAATTTTACAGAAAGGCTTAAAATTTGCCCCAACTTCTGATCTTAACAAATTCGATTTTTTTATAGATATTAACAAATTTATTAGAAATCTTTGTTTAAAGAATTTTTTTTATAATAGGGAAGAAACGCAAAAGGAAGAAGAGACATCTGAGTATACACACACTGAACTCAAATCAAAATCAGACTTCTTTCCCAAACATCTTATCTCAGACGAGATAAAAACCTTCGAAATAATGGTAATGAAAGAAATAAAGAAAATCAAACCATTAAATAAATATCACCAAAACATGTCTAGCAAAGAAAAAAGAATAGTGAAAGAATTAAAACAAAATAAGGAAATTGTGATCAAACCGGCGGACAAAGGGGGAGGTGTAGTGGTCATGCAAAATAGCAAGTACCTACAGGAAGCAGAACGGATCCTTTCAGACTCACACACATACCAAAAATTGGATAAGAATCCAATCGAAGTTGTAAAAAAGAAATTTGACGATTATATTAAAAAAGGGCTAGAGAAGGGAATACTGACAATTAAGGAGGCCAAGTACTTAGCCACCCCACATCCCAAAACCCCAGTGTACTACCACCTCCCCAAGGTACACAAAAATAAAGAGAACCCACCAGGGAGGCCCATTATATCTGGGATAGTGTCTATCTCAGCAAAAGTATCAGAGTACCTCGATCACTTACTACAACCCCTAGTCGTCCGAAATCCAGCCTATCTAAAAGACACCTTACAGATCTTACAATTAATTAAGGCAATCACGTGGCAAGAAGGCAATTTTTTAGTAACGTGCGATGTGACCTCTTTGTATAGTATTATACCGCACAAAAAAGGTCTAGAAGCAGTGCAATATTTTTTAAAGAAAAATAATTTTAAAGAAGAACAAATTTTATTCATTTTAGAAGGCATCCATTTAATTTTAACCAATAATTTTTTGGGGTTCAACGAGACCTTTTACCTACAGATTAGGGGAACGGCGATGGGCACCAAGTTCGCCCCAAGTTATGCCAACTTGTTTATGACTTATTGGGAGGAACAATTTGTATACCAAGGGCACCCATGGGGGGCGAACTTGGTGTGCTATCGCCGTTTTATAGATGATATATTTTTTATCTGGACAGGTACTAATATGGATTTGAACAATTTTATCACACATTTGAATACCAATGAATGGAGCATTGTTTTAACTGCAGAGATTAGCATGAATAAAATTAACTTCTTAGATTTAGAAATCAACATAATGGATGCACGGATCGTAACAAAAAAACACTTCAAGGAGGTTGATGCCAACGGGTACATTAGTAAGGAAAGCTGCCATCATGCACCTTGGCTAATGAACGCCCCAAAAGGACAATTCTTGCGAATTAGACGCAACTGCACAGAAGACCATGACTATATAACACAAGCGAACAAAATTAAGAACCAATTTTTACAAAAGGGATATGAGGAAACAAAACTTCAAGTAGCTTTAGAAGAGGTCCTTAAGATTCCACGAGAAAGCACTTTAGTTTATAAAGATAGAAAGAAGAATCCGAAATGGGGTGGCCATACCACTCCATTTATATGCAGCTTTAATGGAAACAATAGGAAAATAAACAAGATTTTAAATAGACACTGGCACATTTTGAAAGATGATCCTGTTCTTAAAAACATTCTACCAGACAAACCCAAAATAATATATAGAGGGGCGAGGAATTTGAAAAACACGCTGGTGCAAAGTTGTAACAAAGACATAACACCATCCAACAAAACCTTTTTGAATATGAGTAATGGTTTTTATGGATGTGGGCAATGCCTGGCATGCAGAAATACCAAAAGCAAAAAACGCCATATAATAGATGTGGAGCCCATCATAAATCAAAAGTTCCAGATAAAAGACCATCTAACCTGCCATTCAAAGGGAGTAATATACGTTTTAAAATGCCCATGCAACCTTTTATATGTAGGCCGAACAATCCGAAACCTAAACACAAGAGTGGCAGAAAATATAAGAAACATAAGAAAGGGAATAGAGACGCATAGCGTCTCAAACCATTTTAAAAAAGTCCACAACCTTAACCCTGAAGGACTAATTTTTATGGCAATTAAAACAGTGAAGAAGGATTGGAGAGGTGGCGACTATATTAAAAAAATTGGAAGGGAAGAGATGAAATTTATTTACAATTTTAACACTATGACTCCACATGGGCTAAATAATGATTTTGAATTATGCCATTTTATGAATTAATATGGTACATCTTAATTAATTGTTTTAAAAATTGGCTTTGAAACATTACTTCATTTTATCAGTATGTTTTCTAGATCATATCAGTACTGCCTTTTATTTACAAGTTCATTTTAAACAGTCTCTTTTTATAAACATATTCATGATTATAGTACCTAATATACATGGAGGTAAATACAACCAAAACATTAAAAATCCATATAAATATTAATGAAGTTACTCTTGAAAGATATATCAATATAGAAATACAGCAGTATTATAAGAGTAACTCTGGAATTGAACACATTGAAATAATAAGGTCCAGTCCTGATGTGAAGGATTGCACTATCTATATGCATTACATATGTATGTGTTTCTGCCTAGTGATTATAACTGATGAGATCGTGATAACGCAAGCTGGAACGCACGTGCGTTCCACAGACCGCAAAACCGGAAGCGGAAACACGACGCAGGTGGCGTTCCACCAAAATAATGGCTAAAAAAAGTGAGGACGCACAGTGGAACGCACGTGCGTTCCACGTAACGAGAAACCGGAAACGGAAGTACAAGGACCAACAATCTGAAGCGGGCGATTTAAAAACAGAAGGAGAGAGGAAGAGACAGAACAGCCAACTGAGGAAGCCTTTTAACAAGGCGAAACGCGTTTTGGACAATTGACATTGACTATTTAGTCTATCCAGGTACACATCTGGCACAGATATATTTATTTTATACTTTTTGATTTTTTTAAACGAATAAAGCACTTTATTGGATTCACTACCCTGGACCTGGTGTATCTATTATTTGAAACCGGCCAAAAAGGGAAAGGAGGAACCCAAAGCACTTGGAAGGAAGAATCACAGCACTTTAAAGAAAGCACCTTATACAGAAGGGGTTTGGACAACCTTGAATGGTCCAAAGGCGTATACAACCTGAGTCATATGACGGTATGACTCTAGGCTTGTGAGTAATATTACTACATTCTTATATTGGAAATTTTTATATACTGTGTTACACTATTTTGCTGCATTGTTTTATTCCTGTGTGATACAAAATCATAAAGTTATAAAAATGTATAAGTTTTAGCTTGGAGATAATTGAGGAGATACAGTAAGAAACTCAATTATCTCCCAAGCAGAGGGGAGGGAATATGTGGGATGAAACCGTTATCTGGTTGGTTAATGTATAATTGCCTGTGGGCGTCTCCCTTGCAGGGGAGCACTGCATAAAAGCAGAGTACCTGCCATTAAACATCAGTTCTACTTCACCCTCAATCTAGAGTCCTGTCTCTTATTGGGGGTAACTGCTATACAGCTATTCACACTAGCTCTTGTAAGAGCTTCTTCACTTGGAATACGACTGGATGCTGAGAATCCTCCTCACTGATCGGGAAAAGGACACTCTCCAGCGGTTGAAACCCCTCTGCTACACGGGGTAACCGCTACAGCTTCTTCCTCCTCATCCTTCGGGAGAGGGGTTTTGTCCTCAGTTAACTCTCATGAATCTCTTTTGCAGCAGAATTGATGGGGTCTTGTTTTATTCACCCTCCCTTTGTTGCGGAGCTTGGGTATTACCCATTAGTGATGCTGCCATGATTGGCCAGGAATACAGAACATTTTCTCCATACTTACCGTAATTTTATTTTCCTGGCTATAATTCATGGCAGCATCAGCAACCCTCCCATGTTTTTTTTTTGGTTTTGTTTTAGCTTTATACTAGACTGTGGGTTGGAGGGAGGAGGGACCTACAGTCTGGTTATAATTGGATAATTGTTTCCTGTCCTGTTCCAGTTAGGGGCGCAGCTAACCCATTAGTGATGCTGCCATGAATTATAGCCAAGAAAAGAAAATCACGGTAACTATGGAGAAAATGTTCTGTATTTGTTACCTAGAGATCTACTATGAACAGGTTAAGGGCACAGCTATGGGTACTAATATGGCGCCAACCTACACCAACCTGTTCATGGCAGAATTTGAAGACAACTTTGTATATAACAATAATCTATTTAAGGAACATGTACCTATTTGGTTAAGATATGATGATTGTTTCATGCTCTGTGTGACAAACTGCCATTTGCCACTGGGCATTGGAGAGGACTGATTGCTAGCCTCCTGCCCTGCGACAATGGCCCTGGGATGTATTACCATTTAACCCCTTGAGGACCAAACTTCTGTAATAAAAGGGAATCATGACATGTCACACATGTCATGTGTCCTTAAGGGGTTAAGAACTGTATTTGGGCATAATGGATTTTTATAACGCTGTTCCTGGCCCTTTAATTACTTTGGAGCAGTGTTGCAACTTTAAATTGGCACTTCGGATACAGTCGAAATGCCGAAGTGGCCGCCTTTCGACAAACGAACACGTGGCGGCGGCCATTTTAACTTATTTGAACGCGGTCAGCGGTGTGTGCAGCCAAATCTATGGAACTCGCTTCGGCTACCTAATTGCACGAACACTGCTGACCCGTACCTTCTACCCTACTCGACACTGCGGCTGGAGACTAAGTCCCGTTCGAAGATTCGAACGCTCGTTCGAATGGGACTTAGTCATTTCCCCGGTGTAAAATAGACCGACCGCACAGCCCAAATCCATGGAACTGTTTTGGGCATGAAAATTTGCTTGCGGTCGGTCAAAAGTCACTTATACCTATCTCCCGAACGGCTGAACGGATTCAAATGATTTTTGGGTATGTTTGTATTTGGAGTGTGCTGATTAATAATATGTGACTTTATTAATATTGGATGTATAGTTTTAGAGTTATGAAAGTTGGGTAAAAAGTATGTTTTAAACTGTACGGATAATTGGGTTAGGGAGGGAATCTGTGGGATGTAACCAGTGTGTGATTGGGTAATGTATAATTGTCTGTTGGCGTCTCCCTTGCAGGGGAGAATTGCATAAAAGCAGAGTGTGTATCATTAAATCTCAGTTCTTCTTGACCCTCAACCTTTTCTCGTGATTGGAGGGGACAGCTGTATTCACACTGGGGATTGCTATGCGCTGCATACTCCTTTGAGCTTTAATCACTTAGCTCTTTTGAGAGCTTGCTCCTGCTACGCTCTCTTTGGAGGAGAGGTCTTCCCCACACGGTCCTGGATGCTGGAGGTTCATACAGGGTGGAAAGAAGACGGCGAGACTCCAGTTAAGCTACGGCGGTTGTGGAGTCCGCGGTGTCTGCTGCAGTGCTTGGAGTCCTCAGGAAGCGCTAGGAGAATCAGTCAATGGTAGGTGTCCGTTACACTCTGGCATGGAACATAGACTGACCTCACAATTTTCCTTAACTACCTTAATCAATGCTATCCTGATATTAAATTCACCATGACTGTAAGCACTGTATCAGTTAACTTCATAGAAGTTTTGGTGTGTAAGAAAAATGGTCAACTAAGCACTGATCTATATTTAAAACCCACTGACTCGAACAGTTTAGTAAATGGTTTTCACCCACCTAAACAGCCAATTTTTACGAGTATGTAGAAGCGTCAATTCACAAATGTGATTGATATTGGGCTAACTGACCTTTCCAAAAAAAATCTTGGACAAAGGAGACAGCCAACACCTTCTAAAGAATTCTAAACAGAAAGTTAAGAGAATCAAACTAGAAACACTACTAACATCCAGACAGAAATCCAGACAGGACAGACTTGCTTTTGTAAGTACCCCTTTCATCCCAAATACAAAATATTATCTGTAAACACTGGTATATCCTTCAATTGGATCAACACATTGGACACCTGTTTAGAGATCCTCCTCTATTTGCTCTTAAACGGTGACAAGGTAGTCAGGGCAGACACAATGACATCCAATAAACAAAGATTTCTATCAAAACCTGTATATAGTTCATATCCATGTCTCAGTTGCAATCATTGCAGTGGAGTCATTAAGGGGAATTCTGTACTCATCCCAGAACTGGACAACAGATCGAACTGAGGTTTTTTTTTACACGTCAGACAGACATGTAATTTATGTCCTGATGTGTCTGTGCAGCTTAGGATATGTGGGCAAGACCATACATTCACTTAAAGATCGGGTGTCACATAAAACAACTATATGTAGTGCCTAGTCAGAGGCACCAGTCGCACGACACTTCAGAGAGAAAAGATGTATCGCAATTGTGCTACCAGGTTTTGGAAAGAGTAGCGCCACTTCCTCATGGAGGTAATAAGGAAAGAATCCGGTTACAGAAAGAGGGTCGCTGGATGTACCTCTTGGATACATTGTCACCTCATGGTCTTAATGAGAAGCATGAGTGGTACTGGTTCCTCTAGGTACTCCAGTGAACACCCGCTGGAAGGCTGAAGTGTCCTGGAGCGGGGTATGTACAAAATGTAAAATATTAATGTGATGGACCGCCTTGCACCCCGACCGGTAACCTCCGTCAATCGCTGCTTCCTAGTACTTGCGAGCACCATAAGCACTGTAGTAGAACAGCACAACACCCTTTAAACTCTATTGGAAAGGATTTGCATTTTCGAAGTGGCACTTCGGATACAGCCGAAGTGGCCACCATTCGACATACGAACATGTGGCCATTTTGTTTAGCCGAACACGCTCATCTGTGTTTTGCCGTCGAATGCCTGGAACTAAAATCAGACACTCAAAGGCACGAACACCGCTAAGACTTCCACCTTCGTGCGTTCGGCTAAATACATACGAACGGAGCGCTATTTCTGGAGAACAATCTACCGAACGAGGCACATTTAATGGAGAAATTCACAAATGGATCCGCTCGTGCAATTTAGACATTATGTGAAGGAGAAAATAGAACGGCCGCACAGCCAAAATCTGTGGAACTGTTTTAGGCATGAAAGCCATGCGGTCAAATGTGACTTCCATAAAACCTTTGAACCTCTGCTCTGATCTGGGTGATTTTTGGATATGTTGTTCGCTTAGATCAGAGCTATCCAAGATATATAATTTATGGGGATATGGTTGTGTTTTGGGGTGTTTCTGGACTTTGGGTAAAATTTGATATGTTCTGCCTGTGGATAATTAGGTTATTCCATTAGCTAGCTTAATTATATCACAGGCAGAGGGGAGGGATTGCTGACTGTATGTGGGAGTGCTACTGTACTAATTACTGTTCTTATTGGTTTGTGTCCCTTTTGTCTCAGTTTACCATCAGGTCCAGGGGTGTGCCTCTGGCCTGAAAATGTGTATAAAAGAAATGCCCTTGCACTCAATAAACCAGACCTTCTTACCGTCAACTTGCAGTCTCGTCTCGTGCTGTAGGGAACAGCTATAACTGCTATAATCACTGCTAGCTCATGTAGTGCTCTCCTCAGCTATACTCTCCTGGAGGAGAGATCCAGCTATACTAGCTACTCAGGATATCAGGTTGGAGCTCTGCAGCGCTCTCCAGTTATGGGAGGAAGGACGTCCAGATGGTAGATAACCCCACTCTATAGGGGTAACTGTCACACCATACAAGGGGTACGCCCACAGGGACCTTGTGGGGAACAGATTTACAACTTTACAGACCAATAGCAATAAGGTTACAAGGCACAACACTCCCACACACAGCACATAATCCCTCCCCTCTGCCTGGGAGATAATTGGATCAGATACTGTATTAACCCAATTATCTCCAGGCAGAAAAAACACATTTCTATAAGTCCCAAAAGTACCCCAAAACACATAATATCCCCACAAATGTTGGGGATATCCCCAAAACAGTTCCAGAGAATCAGGGCTTGTGGTCGGTCTAGTTCAGTCGTTTGAAAACAAACAAACTACCGACCAGAGTCAATAATCTTACCCTGGAGCTTGTTCCCTTCATCCAGACGATTGATCCCACAGAACAGTGCTCTTCTAACTTGTATAGAACCGAACGCAGGCAATGATGGAAGTCCAGCTGTGTTCGGGAGTTTCTGTATCTGATTTTAGTTCCAGGAGATTCATGCCCAAACACCGCTGCCTGCGTTCATGCGAACAAGATGACCGCCACCTCATGATTGTCCATAGGAATTGTGGCCACCAAAATGAACAATTAGAACACTGCGGTGAGAAACAATCCAAGTTGTTAATAGGTGTTAACTAGCTCCAGGGTGGTCTCTGGTGCATGTGGTAAACGAATTGCACAAACAGAGTCTGTTAAAAGTATTTTAGCCAGGTCTATTGCAGGGGACAAAGTCACAGGGCAAGAGGCTGGCCAGCAGGCTCCTCCAAGAACCAGTGACTAGGTTCAGTTCATCACAATCATATCTTCTCATGTCTTATTCTAGTAACTAATACCTTTATATATTTTTTGCTTTATTTCTTCCAGGGATATTAATAGCCCTGCACTTTGTTATTCTAAGCTAAATGCACAGGATTAGGCACCCTGTATACCCTAATACCTAATTGGTAATGGGTGGTTCTTCTCTTTATTACATATCTACACCCAGTTCCAAATTATTATGCAAATTATATTTTTCTCATTTACCTAAATAATAACAGTCAGCATAATTATCATGTTATCAACTATTAAGAGTAAATTCAAATTTTATTTAACAAACCTAATGATAACAGTATATATATATATTTTTTTAAACATACAAAACTTACAATGCACTGTTCCAAATTATTACGCACAGTAAGTTTCAAAACACTTTATAGGTTGTAAAGAACTGAAAATTGTCATCTGTTGTGTTTGCAGCATATTTACTGAAATCAAAAGCTATTTCAATCAAACTTATAACAACATATAAACTTACAATTTACAAGTCTTGCATCCATTGAACTTGTGAGTTTTTGGACAGTTTATGCTTGAATTTGTTTGCAAGATGTCAGAATAGCCTCCCAGAGCTGCTGTTTGGATGTAAACTGCCTCCCACCCTCATAGATCTTTTGCTTGAGGATGCTCCAAAGGTTCTCAATAGGATTGAGGTCAGGGGAGGATGGAGGCCACAACATAACTTTCTCTTCTTTTATCCCCATAGCAGCCATTGATGCAGAGGTATTCTTTGCAGCATGAGATGGTGCATTGTCATGCAGGAAGATGAGTTTATTACGAAAAGCATAGTTCTTCCTTCTGTACCAGAGAAGAAAGTGGTCAGTCAGAAACTCCACATACTTTGCAGAGGTCATCTTTACACCTTCGGGGACCCTAAAGGGGCCGACCAGCTCTCTTCCCATGATTCCAGCCCAAAACATGACTTCTCCACTGCCTTGCTGACATTGCAGCCTTGTTGAAAAAGGGTGGCCGTCCACCAACCATCCACTACTCCATCCATCTGGAACATCCAGGGTTGCATGGCACTCATCAGTGAACAGGACTGTTTGAAAATTAGTCTTTTCTACCCAATGCAGCCGTTTCTGCTTGTGAGCATTGGTTAGTGGTGTCCGAATAGAAGGTTTATGCACATTTGCAAGACTCTGGAGGACTCTACACCTTGATGTCCGTGGGACTCCAGAGGCACCAGCAGCTTCAAATATCTGTTTGCTGCTATGTAATGGTATTGTAGCAGCTGCTCTCTTGAACCAATGCATAGATCTGGCAGAAATCTTCTTCAATGTGCCTTTATCTGCACGAACCAGTCTGTGCTCTGAATCAGCCACAAATCTCTTAATAGTGCGATGATCACGCTTAAAGGGAAACTCCAGTGCCAGGAAAACAATCTGTTTTCCTGGCACTGGATGGTCCCTCTCCCTCCCACCCCCCAATCCCCAGTTACTGAAGGGGTGAAAACCCCTTCAGTCACTTACTTGAGGCAGCGGCGATGTTCCTCGTCGCTGTCTCCTGCTCCGCGCCTCTCCTCCCTGTGATTCCGTCGGCCGGTGGGCGAGGCTGATCCTGCGCACCGGCCAAGGAGACCTGCCGCGCATGCGCGCTCCCCATAGGAAAGCATTGAAAATTATTTTCAATGCTCTCCTATGGGGAAATGAGCGACGCTGGAGGTCCTCACACAGCGTAAGGACGTCTAGCGACGCTCTAGCAAGGAAAATCCTTGCTATAAATCAGGAAGTGACCTCTAGTGGCTGTCTAGTAGACAGCCACTAGAGGTGGAGTTAACCCTGCAAGGTAATTATTGGAGTTTATAAAAAACTGCAATAATTATACTTGCAGGGTTAGGAGTAGTGGGAGTTGGCACCCAGACCACTCCAATGAGCAGAAGTGGTCTGGGTGCCTGGAGTGTCCCTTTAAGTTTTCATTGAATATCTAATGTTTTCATACCTCGTCCAAGGCATTTAACTATTTCACTCTTTTCGGCAGCAGAGAGATCTTTTTTCTTCTCCATATTGCATGAAAATGGTGCTCTGCTTAATAATGGGGAACGCCCTCCTTTAGTAGTTTTTCCTTAAATTGGGCTCACCTGGCAATCTAATTATCACAGGTGTCCGAGATTGTTTTCAGTGATCAAAATAGCCCTGAGACACAATGCCATCCATGAGTTAAAGATTAAATATTTTGTTTTTCAGTTTGACACTTAAATAGAATTTGCATAATAATTTGGAACAGGGTGTAGTATATATGGGTATAACATTATATACACTATAATATTATACACCAGCGGTTCCCAAACTGTGTGCCGTGAGCCATTTTGTGCTCTTCCCTGGGGAGTGAGGGAGAGAGGACCCGGGGGAGCTCAAACCTTCTCTTCTCGTGAGTTACCACAGCAACGCTCCAAATCTTGCGAAAGTGAACTCGCAGATCCTGAGGATGCTAGAGTTCACTCATCCCTCTGGGACCAGCAGGGATTACAGGAAATGTTCCCCCTCCCAGGCAAAGTGGGGATATTTTAATTGAAAAAAATAAAATGTAAATATATATTAATTTGCCCTCCTACACCACACAATAGCTCATTCATACACACACACACACACACACACACTGCCCCTCCCCACACAAACTACATCCTTCACAAACACAATGCACCCCAGTACCCCCACCCCCCCACAAAAATATGGATATTAATACCACACTAAAAATGCATCAAATGTGCATAAGAAGGCAGAATCAATATATCAACATGCAAAATTTCATTTATTGTACACTAACTATAGATTCATCCAAAAATAGAAAAAAAAGAATCACTATTGCTGACAAATTGATGATCTCTCCATAAATTCATCTATAATACACATAGGAGCAATTAATAATATATATACACACATCTCAAACTATTTACAATAATATACCGTTTATGAATTTTATATATATATATATATGGTGCTGAGTATGTTGGCGTATTTCAGGTGGATCCACCACTGAGATGCTGTGATATCCAGTGAGTCAAGATAAAAAAAAAAAACCTGAAAAAACTAAAGCAAAATAAAAGATGAAAAAATAAGTAAGAAACTGAAAAAATAATCTAAGGGGAGGGTATGAACCCAAAAATAGAAAAAATATAATAATTAAAGAAATGAGAAAAATAATAACAATAGTCACTGGCAAAAATAGAAAGGACAGTGCACTGATCCGATAGTAAAACGGAGGTAATGCTGGTAATGTAGATATCCAGGGGAGAGGGTCTTTAACTGTAGTGAAGCTGTGTAGGAAAAAATCCTCATTCCATCTGATTCGCAGTTCACAAATGGCAGTCTTCCTTTCTCATGTCTGGGCTGCGCACTTGGGACGGAAATGTCCCTTCAAGGGCCCCGGAGTTTAAAGGTGGTATACAATATATTTTTGCAGCTTTTTTTTTTCTTCACACACTGGACATTATATTTCACTTTTATCTTTTCATTCAAATTCGATTACGTGGCTTCCTGTGTTGTAATTTTATGCTTATGACCTGTTTTTGATATATTCCATATTTGAGGTATATCGGTTTGAACTAAGTTTATATGTAGATTTATTTATTGTGATCTGTATTGTATACTCGTTTCCTAGCAATGTGCGTCATGATGTCACACTCTCACAGAGAGAAGCCAAACAATGAGAAACAGCTGCACTTTATCTGTGGGGGGGAGGATGGGGGCGGCACCTGGGTTCTTAATTTATTGCACATTGTATATAAACTGGTGAGTGTTGCTGCCTGTTGAAGGACATTTGCATTGAAAAAGGGCTTGTGCCCGAAACGTTTGCCTGACTTTTATGCCCAAATAAATGCTTGGTAGCAGATTGGTGCACACTACAGCTGGAAGCGCAGACCTCATGGTTTCTGTTTATTTGGTTTACACAGCTGGAACTACAGTGGGATTAGCTGCAGCTGAGGAGAAACGGTTTGTATTTTCAGTCCTTTTAATATTGCAATTACCTTTGCCTCTACTCCTTTTCTCTACGTAGAAAATTACCGCAGATGACCTATTGCTCTCCCTTACTAACCCATTGAGTCTCTGCCTGAACTTGGAAAATAATTGACAAGTCTGCATAGCTCCCCAAAGGGCTTACCATGCAGGTTAGCGATCTTATCAAACGTAACCATCCCTTTAGAGAGCAGAACCTCTCTTACCTACTAAGGCATTAAAAAGGACTTGAAACCCGGCTAACTTATTTGCCACAAATTGACACAACACTGTATCATAGTGACCTATTTTCCTTAGTAAATTTAATTTGGAAGGAAAATTATGACTGGATATGGCACCACAGTGACACCATGTAGTCTATGCAACAAGTCACATTTAACTTTGTTTTAAAGTTGGACTAAGAAAATAAGTAAAAGTGTATAAATATTATACAGTTATTAAATCACTGACTGGCCCAAGTACTGTCTCTACAATTCTCACTCTTAACTCTATACATTCAAAGTTAAGTTTTAACTATACCACAATTCTTTTTGTCTCAACTTACAGGATGGAACGTGACTTGTGAAAGACAGAACCCACATTTGACAATCTTTAAAAAAAAAAAAAAAATAAAAAAAAAAAAGTTGAACTACCTGACAAAATGTAAAGGCCTAATACGATGAAGAGAGAATATAAAAAAAAAAAATAAAAAAAAAAGTTACATTTCTCTAATAATGTAGAATTTGTACCCTCCAAATTCTACATTATTAGAGAAATTATATTAATGTTACATTGCAGAATTTTGGGGGCTCAGTCAATAAAGCACACAATACGCATTTACAAAATTTGTTCATTAAAAAACAAAAAACAAACAAAAATAAGACAAATACAAACTGTACAAAGAAACATTCACAGAATATCAGCACTCAGAAAAGAGATGTCACACGGTCAATTTCCAGCAAATCGTCCAATATCTGGAAAAAATAAATGCAAAGAATGTTTGTAACGAACTTGAACAGGAAAAAGCGATAAGAGTAATAATTTCACCCACCTGAATCTCCAACTTTAACCATTTATACAAACCTCCCTCGTCATCTATAGAGGCCAATCCTCACCCACACAAACCTCCATCGTCATCTATAGAGGCCATCCTCACCCACACAAACCTCCACCGTCATCTATAGAGGCCAATCCTCACCCACACAAACCTCCCTCGTCATCTATAGAGGCCAATCCTCACCCACACAAACCTCCATCGTCATCTATAGAGGCCATCCTCACCCACACAAACCTCCACCGTCATCTATAGAGGCCAATCCTCACCCACACAAACCTCCATCGTCATCTATAGAGGCCATCCTCACCCACACAAACCTCCCTCGTCATCTATAGAGGCCAATCCTCACCCACACAAACCTCCCTCGTCATCTATAGAGGCCATCCTCACCCACACAAACCTCCACCGTCATCTATAGAGGCCAATCCTCACCCACACAAACCTCCCTTGTCATCTATAGAGGCCAATCCTCACCCACACAAACCTCCCTCGTCATCTATAGAGGCCAATCCTCACCCACACAAACCTCCATAGTCATCTATAGAGGCCAATCCTCACCCACACAAACCTCCCTCGTCATCTTTAGAGGCCAATCCTAACCCACACAAACCTCCCTTGTCATCTATAGAGGCCAATCCTCACCCACACAAACCTCCCTCGTCATCTATAGAGGCCATCCTCACCCACACAAACCTCCATCGTCATCTATAGAGGCCATCCTCACCCACACAAACCTCCATCATCATCTATAGAGGCCAATCCTCACCCACACAAACCTCCATCGTCATCTATAGAGGCCATCCTCACCCACACAAACCTCCATAGTCATCTATAGAGGCCAATCCTCACCCACACAAACCTCCATAGTCATCTATAGAGGCCAATCCTCACCCACACAAACCTCCCTCGTCATCTATAGAGGCCAATCCTCACCCACACAAACCTCCATAGTCATCTATAGAGGCCAATCCTCACCCACACAAACCTCCCTCGTCATCTTTAGAGGCCAATCCTCACCCACACAAACCTCCCTTGTCATCTATAGAGGCCAATCCTCACCCACACAAACCTCCCTCGTCATCTATAGAGGCCATCCTCACCCACACAAACCTCCATCGTCATCTATAGAGGCCATCCTCACCCACACAAACCTCCCTTGTCATCTATAGAGGCCAATCCTCACCCACACAAACCTCCCTCGTCATCTATAGAGGCCAATCCTCACCCACACAAACCTCCATCGTCATCTATAGAGGCCATCCTCACCCACACAAACCTCTCTCGTCATCTATAGAGGCCAATCCTCACCAACACAAACCTCCATCGTCATCTATAGAGGCCATCCTCACCCACACAAACCTCCATCGTCATCTATAGAGGCCATCCTCACCCACACAAACCTCCATCGTCATCTATAGAGGCCAATCCTCACCCACACAAACCTCCACCGTCATCTATAGAGGCCAATCCTCACCCACACAAACCTCCACCGTCATCTATAGAGGCCAATCCTCACCCACACAAACCTCCATAGTCATCTATAGAGGCCAATCCTCACCCACACAAACCTCCCTCGTCATCTATAGAGGCCAATCCTCACCCACACAAACCTCCATAGTCATCTATAGAGGCCAATCCTCACCCACACAAACCTCCCTCGTCATCTTTAGAGGCCAATCCTCACCCACACAAACCTCCCATGTCATCTATAGAGGCCAATCCTCACCCACACAAACCTCCATCGTCATCTATAGAGGCCATCCTCACCCACACAAACCTCCATCGTCATCTATAGAGGCCAATCCTCACCCACACAAACCTCCATCGTCATCTATAGAGGCCATCCTCACCCACACAAACCTCCATCGTCATCTATAGAGGCCATCCTCACCCACACAAACCTCCATCGTCATCTATAGAGGCCATCCTCACCCACACAAACCTCCCTCGTCATCTATAGAGGCCAATCCTCACCAACACAAACCTCCATTGTCATCTATAGAGGCCAATCCTCACCCACACAAACCTCCATCATCTATAGAGGCCAATCCTCACCCACACAAACCTCCATCGTCATCTTTAGAGGCCAATCCTCACCCACAAAAGCTTCTGCCATCCACAACAAAGACATCTATTGTCATCTATCATCAAAGCCAATCCTGAGCCACGTTGTCAGTCATCCACTCAAAACATTAACTCTTTGTCCATCAACAAGGATATAATTAAAGGGAAACTATAGTCTTGGAAAAAAAAAATAAACCTTACTAATTAAGATTACTTACCCAATTTCCAGCGCAGAGACAACGCTGGTGCAGCCGCCCGCCGTGCCTCTGTCTTTGTCAACATGCCTGATTTTATCAAACGACCATGTTTGACTTCGTTCTGGAGCAGGAAGTGCTTCTAGTGGATTTAGGAACAGAGCCACTAGAGGTGTATTTAACCCTTCCATGTAACGTTTTACATGAAGGGTTAAAAGACCAGTGCATACAGATCACTTCATTGAGATGAAGAGGTCTCGATGCCTTTAGTCGTCCTTTAACCCCTTAAGGACACATGACATGTCATGATTCCCTTTTATTCCAGAAGTTTGGTCCACATGTCGTTGATCCAAGCTGAAATCTGCTTACCATTAAGGAGTCAAGAAGGAACTTTTTCCCCCCTTTTTTGTAGCATAATCGTCCAGTTTGCTATATCAACAGCATGAAATGTTTTTTATATAAAGGTTGAACTTGATGGACTTGAGTTTTTATTCTACCTAGATTACTATGTAATAACTCCAAATTGTATCCATGAATAACGTAAAATGTCATTGTGATGACATGGACCTCCCTGAAAAACCAACCTGCGTTGTGGGCGATTTCATCATCTCATGCTGCTTTGGGCAATACAGTGCATGCCAAGTCATGGAAATGAGATCTAGAAATCCACAGGACTCTCTTTAACCCTTTAATCCTCATTTAAAGTAAAACAATCCTTCTATTTTACAAAGCCCACTTCCATAAAACCGCTGTATCCTTAAAGTGCAGAATTCTATTCAATAGAAAATGCCGTCACAGACAGAGAACACCCTGTACTTACAATGTCAGTGGTGGTACCAATCTTTTTGGCGAGTTCGCTCCTTTCCATAGTGCTTAAATACAGAAATCTGTTGAGTAGTTCACCATCGAGCACATTTCTTACAGCATTTTGCAGAGTACGTCGAGTGGAATGTAACATCCTGAAAGCGAGAGAGAAAATATAACCCAACTTACACCGTTATTCACGTAAGGGAGAATGGTCAGGAATTCAAACTTGATTTTAGCCAGAAAATTTATGAATTTACAATTTACTTTTAAATCCTGACATTTTTCATTTTTCTCATCCAGAAATGCAATATCCATACAGTACAAGGTGCCAGTGACTGGCTCATATAACGGTTCCAGCAGGCATTTTGCCGGTGCCTGGTTCATATAACGGTTCCAGCTGGTATTTTGCCAGTGCCTGGTTCATATAACTGTTCCAGCTGGTATTTTGCCAGTTTCGGCACAACGGTTCCAGCTGGTATTTTGCCGGTTCTGGCACATAACGGTTCCAGCTGGTATTTTGCCAGTTCAGGCACATAACGGTTCCAGCTGGTATTTTGCCAGTGCCTGGTTCATATAACTGTTCCAGCTGGTATTTTGCCAGTTTCGGCACAACGGTTCCAGCTGGTATTTTGCCGGTTCTGGCACATAACGGTTCCAGCTGGTATTTTGCCGGTGCCTGGTTCATATAACGGTTCCAGCTGGTATTTTGCCAGTTTCGGCACAACGGTTCCAGCTGGTATTTTGCCGGTGCCTGGTTCATATAACGGTTCCAGCTGGTATTTTGCCAGTTCTGGCACATAACGGTTCCAGCTGGTATTTTGCCGGTGCCTGGTTCATATAACGGTTCCAGCTGGTATTTTGCCAGTTCTGGCACATAACGGTTCCAGCTGGTATTTTGCCGGTGCCTGGTTCATATAACTGTTCCAGCTGGTATTTTGCCAGTTTCGGCACATATATAACGGTTCCAGCTGGTATTTTGCCGGTGCCTGGTTCATATAACTGTTCCAGCTGGTATTTTGCCAGTTTCGGCACAACGGTTCCAGCTGGTATTTTGCCGGTGCCTGGTTCATATAACGGTTCCAGCTGGTATTTTGCCAGTTCTGGCACATAACTGTTCCAGCTGGTATTTTGCCGGTTCTGTCACATATAACGGTTCCAGCTGGTATTTTGCCGGTTCTGTCACATATAACGGTTCCAGCTGGTATTTTGCCGGTTCTGTCACATATAACGGTTCCAGCTGGTATTTTGCCAGTTCCGGCACATATAACGGTTCCAGCTGGTATTTTGCCAGTTCCGGCACATATAACGGTTCCAGATGGTATTTTGCCGGTTCTGTCACATATAACGGTTCCAGCTGGTATTTTGCCGGTTCTGTCACATATAACGGTTCCAGCTTGTATTTTGCCGGTGGCTGGTTCATATAACGGTTCCAGCTGGTATTTTGCCGGTTCTGTCACATATAACGGTTCCAGCTGGTATTTTGCCGGTTCTGTCACATATAACGGTTCCAGCTGGTATTTTGCCAGTTCCGGCACATATAACGGTTCCAGATGGTATTTTGCCGGTTCTGTCACATATAACGGTTCCAGCTGGTATTTTGCCGGTTCTGTCACATATAACGGTTCCAGCTGGTATTTTGCCGGTTCTGTCACATATAACGGTTCCAGCTTGTATTTTGCCGGTGGCTGGTTCATATAACGGTTCCAGCTGGTATATTGCCGGTGGCTATGCTAACATGGGGCACATACTGTATGTTTTGTTTTTGGATTGGAATCTGTGTGAGTAACTGGAGCTGAACTGATAGAAACATACCTGAAAGCCCTGGGATTAAGTCCTGCGTGGTGAGGCAGCATGGTGGTAAGTGCATTCTGTAACATTAAAAGCCGTCTGTATGTCTTCTCTTGCATGGGAAGCAGCAGACCAACCCCCCCATCCAGAGTGGCAAACCACGTAATATGTTTGTTGTCCCAAAGTACTGTTTTACGACTTGGCCCTTCATTGGCTCCTCGGCACGGGGTCCTCCAGAATGCATTCACATGGGACCCCGCATGGAAATCTGCTCTCCGCAGGAGACGCATTCCACCAAAACTTTCCTTTGCTGGGAACAGAATAATAAAATTGAGAAACGTGGCTGTATTCAATTTTACGGAGGAAACATTTGTTATAAGACTCACAGAGGGAGAAAGAGGGAGGGCAGGTGAGAGAAAGTGTGCATGTTTGAAAAGAAAACAAAAAGGAGTGATGTTTGACGGCCTGAGGTCCAACATGATCATGGAATCGGTGTGAGACAATTCTTACCTGCTGGAAGGTACATGTACAGCAAGAGGTTCCTGTCTCGATCTGAAACTAAAGTATTTAGAGAATTACCAAAAAGCTAGAACAAGTGGGGATGAAGACAGCCATATGCAGTAAAAAACAAACCAAAAAAACCCACACAAAAAAGGAAAAAGGGTGATGTGCAGCAGAAGACAGCAACAATTAGGAGGGATCACCAATTGACAGCAGAGAGCAGCGGAGGGGCGCTAAGCGGCAGCAGAGAGCAGCGGCTCGCTTAGCGGCAGCAGAAAGCAGGGGGGCGCCAATCGGCAGCAGAGAGCAGGGGGGCGCCAATCGGCAGCAGAGAGCAGGGGGGCGCCAATCGGCAGCAGAGAGCAGGGGGGCGCCAATCGGCAGCAGAGAGCAGGGGGGCGCCAATCGGCAGCAGAGAGCAGGGGGGCGCCAATCGGCAGCAGAGAGCAGGGGGGCGCCAATCGGCAGCAGAGAGCAGGGGGGCGCCAATCGGCAGCAGAGAGCAGGGGGGCGCCAATCGGCAGCAGAGAGCAGGGGGGCGCCAATCGGCAGCAGAGAGCAGGGGGGCGCCAATCGGCAGCAGAGAGCAGGGGGGCGCCAATCGGCAGCAGAGAGCAGGGGGGCGCCAATCGGCAGCAGAGAGCAGGGGGGCGCCAATCGGCAGCAGAGAGCAGGGGGGCGCCAATCGGCAGCAGAGAGCAGGGGGGCGCCAATCGGCAGCAGAGAGCAGGGGGGCGCCAATCGGCAGCAGAGAGCAGGGGGGCGCCAATCGGCAGCAGAGAGCAGGGGGGCGCCAATCGGCAGCAGAGAGCAGGGGGGCGCCAATCGGCAGCAGAGAGCAGGGGGGCGCCAATCGGCAGCAGAGAGCAGGGGGGCGCCAATCGGCAGCAGAGAGCAGGGGGGCGCCAATCGGCAGCAGAGAGCAGGGGGGCGCCAATCGGCAGCAGAGAGCAGGGGGTGTCAGGGTATTTATATCGGCAGACATTTTGTGCAATGATAGAAATTAAAATGTATATTGTCAGTCACTCTGAACAGAGCAGACTCCATTTTGTTATTTTCAAACTAACAGAAGACACAAGATTTCTACCCCTTCTGTAAAACTTGCCTTTGCTAAGGAATGCTTAGTATATACAATCTAGAGATAAGAAATGAGAACGGGGGATGGACAGACTGTCTAAATGCTAATGGAATATAATCATTTCTAAACCCAGACATTTGTGACAGAGAAGATTAAATAATTAATTTTAATTTCGATATTGTACAAGATTCCCTGTAATTTAAGGTGAAATTTAGTTCACAAACTGTCATATTAGAAATTATAGCAGAATATGGAGACACAGTCTGGACAAAACTGAGAAAAAACCTTTGAAGTGAAAGGATACTTAAGTTATAGGCAACATATAGATAAGCTAAAATGAGGTCAAAATAGCCACCAGGAAAAGTTAACTCTTTCCTGGATAGGTATGTTTAGTGGGATGAAACTGCCATCTACAGTCCAAATAATCAAATGGTTATCTAGAAGGCAACCACCCCCTAGTGTTGCTATTGGTTTATAAACTAGTGACGAACAGAGAATCTGTTCCTTTAAAAGTTAAGACAAAGGGAAGAGAAATTCATTCAGAGAATCAGGCAATCGGCAATCAGAGATCAAGGCAGATGCAAGGGCATGCAAAGGAAGCAGAGAAGTGAGCAGTCGGGGACAATGCAGAGAGGCCTATGACACTCAGAAACTCTTACACTCCACGCAGAGAAAGAGACCCATGACAGACAAGTTCCTGAGACTACCTACCAATCTGACGAAATATCCAATTACTGGTAATTATACTGGGTTAATTTAATTAATTTTAATTAATTAATATTTTCTAATAGCATGATATATGACTGGATAAATCACGATCAGATTTCGATATTCAGAAATCTTAGTTATTAAAGAATATATATGGTTATAGCATCCCAATCTGCAGATGGGATTAATATTAATTATATATATTAATGTAATTATTATCACATGTTAGCACATCGTGATATTTATCCAGCTCTATTGATTTGCTATGAAATAAGAATAAATATCTGTTTAGGCAAATTAATAAAATTCTGCTTATAGAACATATAGATTTCTTCTCATTGGATGGATCCAGGAAATGACTAATGACTGGTTTAAATGTTATTTTATTTAAAATTACATAAGAATAGATCTTAAATGCCTAGAAGAGGTCTAGCCAGCATTGAAAGGGTTATTCTGTCAGCTAAAGTTTTTACGACTTCACGCTGCACTCTAAGGAATTCTGTTCTCTCTGTGAAACATTTTCTTTGTCTCTGTGAAAGACCGTCATAAATCTTCTTAACAGCTATGTTGTAGATTCTATACTGTATTAACCAGTGGAAGTTTATATTACCATATTGTATTGCATATTCATGTTATACTGAAATTCCATTGATTATTGTCATGCATGTTACTCATTATTATTATTTAAATTGTTAAAAATAAATTGTATCTATTTTTATAAACAATTTGTGATTTTATTTATATGGTATACATTTCACTTACCCGATACGTTCTTTGGGATCTGAGAATTTAAATAGTGGGAAATTCTCTCTGTTTACTATTATTATCCCATAAATATCCCCACAGGGGGCGCCAATCGGCAGCAGAGAACAGGGGGGCGCCAATCGGCAGCAGAGAGCAGAGGGGCGCCTAATGGCAGCAGAGGGCGCCAATTGGCAGCAGAGAGCAGAGGGTGCCAATTGGCAGCAGAGAGCAGAGGGCGCCAATTGGCAGCAGAGAGCAGAGGGCGCCAATTGGCAGCAGAGAGCAGAGGGCGCCAATTGGCAGCAGAGAGCAGAGGGCGCCAATTGGCAGCAGAGAGCAGAGGGCGCCAATTGGCAGCAGAGATGAGTGCGCCAGGCAGGAGAGATGAGTGCGCCAGGCAGGAGAGAGCATCGATAATATTGAGAGATAACATCTGATAATTGTGCTCACCCAAAAAGCCAAGCTGGTTATTATCCACCAGGAACTCCACACTGTAAACCTCCAGCGGCTTCACATCCTGAACAAAGACAAAGGCAAAAAAAATGGCAATCAATTCAGCTATAATGGGAGAATGATGACAGGGATCAATCAGGATCCAGTCTCTCTAGCTCCGTTCTACAATCCCAACGTAGCACAGACGGTGCGAATATATGCCCTAGCTAGGGATGTTAAAGGAACAGTTTAAAGTTATATCTTATATTACTACTGTTTTTATTATATGGAACTTTATCGTTTCCCTGGTCCCACTTATTATTCTTCAAGGTGCATGAACTAAAGATAAACTTGTCCTGGTCTGGACGAGGATCCGCATCCTTCTGAGATCATCTCGATTGATGAGAGCTAATCATTGATGGTCCTGCACTGTGTAAACATCCTAGCAGTGCTCTATGAGGAAACTTCTCTGCAAACGTGAAATCTGGAATAATTCTACAGCATTCACATGGAAGTGCATCGAGCGGCCGTCTGATAGTCTGAATGACAGAGACAGACAGACTGACAAATGTAAACACTGCTTTTGCAGAGAAATGGCCAGGTTTACAACTGTCACTGTTGGAGGCAGCAGGCCCCAGAGGGTGAGCTAACCAGAGATAGTAATAGACCTGCCCTCACAGTAGCGCAATACAGATAGGGTTTCTAGATTACTTTAGGTTCTGCAGTGGTTGTTACATTACCCTGCTGACAAGTGACAGTGTTTTGCTCTCCTCCTGATAGCGCAGAAGTGAGATGCTCTTCATAACATCTGCGGCCAGGATGAAGTTCTTGACGCTGATCATCTGGTGTATATAGAGCTGAGTGTCGATGAACGCCATGCCGGTCAGATCATTGTCTTTCAGACTCCACAGGAAAATCTAATGGAGATAACAAGAATACGTGGTCTGGTCACATGTCTACTGGAGTCCCTTTAATCCACGGTCTGATCACATTGCTACGACAGTTGCTAGGATGCGATATGGCATGGAAGCGATGAATACAGTTTGGACCACTCTCACCTTTTGACCTATGGCTGTCACCAGGTACCCATTGCAGTGACACAGGGCAGTGACGGGACCTTTCTGCTCCTTTTCATAAAGGACCTTGAACTTGTTCTTTGTAAGTGGCTGCCCAGGCTCTGGGACAACTTCGATGATATCCGTGATTAAGATCTAGAATAGGAAGAAGTGGGATACAACATCAAAAGGAGCTCCCCCATGGGTCAGCAAAACACCCATCCACCATTAACTCATTCTCTGGGTTCACTTCTTCCCAGAGGGTAACTCACCCGTCCTCTGCAAGTCACCTCCTCTCCATGCATCAAACATGTACCAACTGCAATGTACCCCTTCAGCCCAGACACTGTTTCTTCACTTTTAAGGTTCACGGTCTTCATACAAGTGACGTGCTCCCATTCCTCCAAGTCAATCCTGAAAAAAGCAGAGGAAAAAATGGCTGTTTCAATGACTTGAAGAGGCTACATCTCCACACAGAGACCATGAGTGGGTCGGAGGTTACAAATCTGGCTATGCACAGATATATGTACACATCTGAGGTTACTGGTTCTGTTATAGTTAGGGGGGGCGGCCATTACTAGATCCACTTTAAGCATTAGTGGGTCAGACATAACAAGCCCTGCTACATTGGGGTGGTCAGAGGTTATCTGTCTAGCTAGAAAACGAGTGGGTTAGTCGATACCTATGTGCTATAGAAGGAGCAGGGTTACTGCCTCTGCAGTAGACGTGGTGGGTAGCTAAATGAGGAAGGAGTCACATGTGACAGGGATTGATTTGGTAAATGAGAAAGAAACAACAGAGTCTGCTCTGTGTAGAACAGTTGTAAAACATTGAAATGGAACAAATTTACCTGGTATTTGGGATTGTTTCCCAGCTAACCGGAGAGATAAGCTGGATTGAAAACGCCTCTTGGACAGCAGGAATATAGCGATCATCTGCATAAGAGTGAATGGGGGTAATTAGACGATGGTTACATTTTGGATACATTCCTATAGCGACTGAGATACTTAGTTACATAGTTACATAGCTAAAAAGAGACTTGCGTCCATCAAGTTCAGCCTTCCTCACATATGTTGTTGCTGTTGATCCAAAAAAACCCAGTCTGAAGCGCTTCCAATTTTGCCACAAACTAGGAAAAAATTCCTTCTTGACCCCAAAATAGCATGCAGCAGTCAGATGATTCTGTTAATAGATTCAGTATCATCACTGGTGGCCACCCAGTAAGTACTTATAATTTAATTCTATGTCAGCTGGTATTCTGTGACCAAACAGTTCAACTGACATTTGATTCAGTGATTTACACTTTATCTGTCTTAGAGATTTTTTACTTTTTTGGTGTACTATGGACCAGCCTCTGTCATTTTATTTAATTTTAGTTTTTTGTGTATGTGTAGTTAGTACAATTAGTTTTGTGTTGTAGTTGGTCTTTTTTTGTCTTATGAGATCTTTTAGGGATTTATACTTTTATTAAAAGTTACGTTTTAGTGCATACATATATACTTCTTCCAGTATTCCATTACCCATTGTTACGGACACTCCACAGACCAGTATTGGATTACATTATTTTAAGTTACCGAAGCTGTTCACTTCGGTATTATTGTTACATACACCCAATTACACGAACAACTAGAATTGCATATTCGTGCATACGAACTCAGACCACCCAGCCCTTGGCGTGTGCCGCCACTTAACCTTTTTCACCTTTGAAACAACCGAACGGACAACCACCGGGAAGCTGCGGTTTGCGGTTAACCACAACCTTAATTGACTGCCTCAGGGTGGCCTCGTTCGTCTTCTATTTTCACCATACTCAAACTCCCGAACGAGGACCACCTACGCTCCGGCGTGTGTCTTCAATCAGAACGTTGTAACCGCAGGCTAATTGACCCCTTCAGGGCGGTCTACGTTTGGTTCACGAAGGGCTGGGACAACCGTCTAGGGAGCGGTATTCGCACAGCATGTTACCCGTGTCTCGCTCCAGGAGTTTTGGAGCCAAGTCCCGCTCACCTATTCACAGATAGAAAACATGGCCGCCATCTCGTGTTCGGGACAAAGAAACACGAAAGGACTTATATACAAGAGACTGGCTATACTGTTCGTGAGGTCTGAGCGCTATTCGTCTATATGATGCGCTCAGACCTGAGCTATCTAATGAATGGTAGAATGTAAGGGGTGCCTATTAAAATGTTATAAATATGTATTTTATGCTGTTTTTACATGTTGGAATAACATGTAGGATTCTGGGCACTTGGAGATAATTGAATTGTCATAACCGTTGGAATCATTATCTCCAAGCTGGGCGGTGACTATTTCAAACGATGCAGGGTACTGTCATTGGTCAACTGTTTGTATTGTCCCTGTATCCCATCAGGTCTAGAGGGGGCTGTCCCTGGACCTGGGGATTTGCATAAATAGCGCTGTCCCTGTGCCATTAAAGCACAGGGTGTTTGACCCTCAAATCGCAGCCTCGACTCGTTTTGTGGGAACCAGGATATCCTAGCTGTACCAGAGCTAGTGGGATTGCTTTATATTCACAGGATTCTGGTGGTCTGCTGAACGGAGCGGCACTCGGGAACCAGACATCCAAGCGGTCCAGCCTTCAGCTAGCTTGGAGGTAACCGTAATACCCATATAGTATATTGTATCCTCTGCCCTCTCTTGCTTTCATTTCTCTGCAGGGGTTATCCCCCAATTAGGAGGTATACATGGGCATTTATTTATAATTTTTTCTTTTATCTTTCTTTTTGTTCACCTCTTTCTATTGTTTCAAACTCCTTCTCCTCGCCAGTCATGCGTGGGAGGCGCGTGCAAACATCGTTCACACTCGTGGCCACAGCGTACACCTGATAAGAGAGGTGAGGATTATATGCAGGTCGTCCACAGCTAAAATATACCAAAAAGCCTGCTCTGCACTCTATAAATCCCAAAGCAGGGTGATTAATGCAATACTAAGGAAATATCCTAATGGCTATAGCATCCTTAACAAGAATTCAGCCCATCTTCGTAGGACGTATTGCTGACATAACCTGGCTTCTTGTACCCCCATTCACCGCACAACCACCCGCCACCCCTTCACCGAACAACCACCCCACAGTAATCACACACATTCACCCATTAAACAATTTAAAGATATTTAAGTAGTAAATAATAAAATGGAACCATGTGATATTATAGGTTAAATCCTAAATTGTGAATATTAGGAACAGGTAAACCAGCTGCTGGGCAGTTTCCATACAAATTGTCTGGACAAAGACACTCCATTTGGTACCTTGGACTCCACGTGGTACGAGACGTAATGAGCAGTACAGCGAAGCGGGATCTTTCTCACAGGCCAAGGAGCATCATAGGAGAGATATGCTGGTAAGACGCTTATCCGCAGCTCACCCTGAGGGAGGAAGGAGAGTTACAGTAGAGGTTTATTATATATATCTCTCTATCCATCCCCCATACTTACTGCCTTCCTACTTGACCTGATATTGCAGCTAATACAAACACAGATATTTGCTTCTTACCTGACGGTTGAAATACAGGAATCCCTTGGGGCAGTTAACGTTGTGGAAGGGTGCAAAAGATTCAACAAAGCCATCAATAGTCATTGGGTGCAGTCGCAAAGCCCCTCGAGAGGTCACCAGGAGCCAGTGAGGAGATGGACCACAAATGAACACCTAAAAAGGAGAGTGTTATAAATGGAACAGATGGTACTTTGATATAGTAATCTGCAGATACTGGTGAACAGGAGATCCAGTCTGCACAACAGGAACTTACCCCTGAATATCCATATATATCCTGGAAGTACCGGAACCTGGCCACCCTTCCACGTGTGGAGTAGTCTTCACCGGTTCCTTCACATTTCTTTTTAGACTGTCTAACTTTCTTTTCCCGAAAATTTATGTTATGTGGAACCTTTTAAGGGGAGAAATAAAACTATTATAATTTGGAATTCCAAATCCCAGAGTTTCTGAGATCTAAAATCCGCAAATTATTAAAAGGCCAAAAATCTTACTTTTTTGAATCGAACTTTGAGATTCCCCTGTCCAGGCTGAGAATCATGTGCAAAAGCCTCATAAATCAGGAGCTCCGTGTCGACAAGAACCTGGCGGAGACAGCTTGAGGTCAGATATGAACTGTGACTGAAGATGCCAAGAATGTAAAAGTACTGGGAGAGATGATTCATTTGCCAAGAGTTTCATAACAAGCAGCAAAATAGAGAGATGAAAGGAAAGACATGAAGATCACACCAACAAGCTGATTAAAACACTCACCAGCAAGTATGGACGACTCTGCCTATTTCCCAGGCCCACAAGCAACACTTCCTTCACCAGGGGCATCTCCCCCTGACGGGTTACCTCTTCCTTCCTGCTATCACCAGGAGCACTTGGCTGCCCAAATGAGCTGTCCACAAGGACACGCTGCCCAACAGGGAAGTTCTTCACCAAAAATACCAGTCGCCATTCTGGAAGCTGATATATCTGAAGAGGAGAGTTATAGGGAGAACTAGGGTCAGATTTCTTAAACAGGGGCTCTGATGGTCTGTGACCCAAGAGTAAACCGGAGCTCAGCAATATTGGAAAGGGTCAGCTTGTAATTGAAACCAAGAGAGAGGTAGAGGTGAATAAAGTGTTACAATGAACAGCTTGGAATATGACAGGGGAAGTACTCACCTCCATGATCCCACTTTCTCTTACTAAGACACACCAGTGAGTGGTCTCTGTCTTATAAGGAGAGGATTCCTTTTCTGAAGCAGGTTGGCAACCTCTGCGGGGCTCATCTTTGGTGGGGCTGGACAGGAAGCCGGAATCTCCATATAGCATCTCGTCCTCATCATCAACTGAGTGACTGGCCAAAAGAAAGCAAGAGAGTCTGAGTGACTGACAGTCCGAGAGACAGAAAGCAAGACAGCCTGAGTGACAGGCTGACAGAGTCACTGACAGACAGACAACCGAGCGACTGACTGACTGACAACGTGACTTACAGACAGAAAGCAAGACAACCCGAGTGACTGACAGACAGAAACCAATACAGCCCGTGTGACTGAACGACAGAGAAAGCAAGACAACCCGAGTAAATGACAGACAGATAGAAAGCAGGAGGGTCAGACAGGAAGCAAGATAGCCAGATGACAGCCAAACAGAAAAGGCTCCAGACCGCTTTCTGAGCGACCAACTCTTGGATACCCTCTTTCCTAGTTTGTGGGGGATACCAACCGGCGATGCACAGATTCCGTGCCATGTGAAGTAAAGGACCAAGGAAATAGCAAGGAAGGTTCTCACCTCATTTCCTGCAGGAGGCTGTCACCCTCCGACAAGCTCATTCCAAAGCTCTCTTCTCGGGGTTGATTAGTCCTGGCCTCAGTCGTAAACATGCCGCTGACGTCACGATACACACACAGAGCGATCACCCTGGATTGCTGGAAAGACACATTCAGTGAGAAAAAAACAAAAAACATTTAATGAGACAGTATCTGCCTACACGGTGACAGGAGATAGCACATGGATTAATTCCCATTTATCAAGTATTAGGTCTGCACAAACGCTCAAAATTTTAATAATAATTCCCAAACATGTATAGAAATGCTTTAGGGGTATGTATTACTATAATATAGCTACCTAGTCTGATTGTATGCCCCTCATTACGCAAGGTCTGCACCCATGCTTATTCTCTCTCTGCTGGGACAAAATCTTGACCTGTGATGGGAGTCCTCTCAATGTACACACTAACGATGGCTGACCTGTGATGGGAGCCGTCTCAATGTACACACTGTAACGATGGCTGACCTGTGATGGGAGCCGTCTCAATGTGCACACTGTAACAATGGCTGGCCTGTGATGGGAGCCGTCTCAATGTACACACCAACGATGGCTGACCTGTGATGGGAGCCGTCTAAATGTACACACTAACAATTGCTGACCTGTGATGGGAGCCGTCTCAATGTACACACTGTAACAATGGCTGGCCTGTGATGGGCGCCGTCTCAATGTGCACACTGTAACAATGGCTGGCTTGTGATGGGAGCCGTCTCAATGTGCACACTGTAACAATGGCTGGCCTGTGATGGGAGCAGTCTCAATGTACACACTGTAACAATGGCTGGCCTGTGATGGGCGCCGTCTCAATGTGCACACTGTAACAATGGCTGGCTTGTGATGGGAGCCGTCTCAATGTACACACTGTAACAATGGCTGGCTTGTGATGGGAGCCGTCTCAATGTGCACACTGTAACAATGGCTGGCCTGTGATGGGAGCCGTCTCAATGTACACACTGTAACAATGGCTGGCCTGTGATGGGAGCCGTCTCAATGTACAAACTGTAACGATGGCTGACCTGTGATGGGAGCCGTCTCAATGTACACACTGTAACAATGGCTGACCTGTGATGGGAGCAGTCTCAATGTACACACTGTAACGATGGCTGACCTGTGATGGGAGCAGTCTCAATGTACACACTGTAACGATGGCTCACTTGTGATGGGAGCAGTCTCAATGTACACACTAACAATTGCGGACCTGTGATGGGAGCCGTCTCAATGTACACACTGTAACAATGGCTGACCTGTGATGGGAGCAGTCTCAATGTACACACTAACAATTGCGGACCTGTGATGGGAGCAGTCTCAATGTACACACTGTAACGATGGCTGACCTGTGATGGGAGCAGTCTCAATGTACACACTGTAACGATGGCTCACTTGTGATGGGAGCAGTCTCAATGTACACACTGTAATGATGACAGACCTGTGATGGGAGCCGTCTCACTGTAACAATGGCGGACGTGTGATGGGAGCCGTCTCACTGTAACAATGGCTGACGTGTGATGGGAACCGTCTCACTGTACACACTAAAACGATGGCTGACCTGTGATGGGAACCGTCTCACTGTACACACTAGAACGATGACTAGTTTGTGTTTTCAAACTCAGGCTCAGAGCAAGGAGACAGTGAGCACTGATTAGTGACTCACAAAAGTAATACTCACATGGTGCAGGGTGGGTTTCTGTAGGGCCAATCTGTGAGTTTTGCCTCCGAATGTATCACTCTTCAGAACAAACATGGAGACCTGACCCTCCGCACTGAGAATCACGACATAAGGATCGGCCACCGCACAGTGAACGATGGGGGAGCCCAGGTCCACGGGGATGAAATGCAGCTGCGTGACTGAGAGAAGAAGAGAATGTGGTGACACGGCACAGATGATGATGATACTACCCACGTCCATTTCTCCTACCTCCTTCCAGTAGGCGGATTCCTAGTGGCGACACTTGCACTATGTACTTGTTGTCACCGATGTTCCCAGCATACACAGTAGGGCCCTGTGTTGCAAAACCACTGGTGTCCAGCTCCATGATCTCCTGGCCAGTCTGTAGAATCTGGAAAGAGTCAGAAGATGGAGGGTAAGACAGGGTAGAGACGGCAGCTTGAGGATTTTAACGGCACTGAAAGGGTCGCGGGGAAGATAAGAAATTCTAGAGGTGGCGTCATTACCATTGTGGAGTCTTCTCGGCTTAAGATAAGGAATCCATGGCGGTTAGCATCTTCCTCTGAATCCACGGGGTTCTTCTCTCCTTCAGTATTCTCTCCCTCCTGCTTCATCAGCTGCAGAAAATAAGGAATGTAAATAGGAAAAAAGCAGAATAGATGGGGGAGGGAAAGGGAATGATGGGAAGAGGGCAGGGGAGGGAAAGGGAATGATGGGAAGAGGGCAGGGGAGGGAAAGGGAATGATGGGAAGAGGGCAGGGGAGGGAAAGGGAATGATGGGAAGAGGGCGGGAGGCAAAGGGAATGATGGGAAGAGGGCAGGGGAGGAAAAGGGAATGATGGGAAGAGAGCGGGGGAGGGAAAGGGAATGATGGGAAGAGAGCGGGGGAGGGAAAGGGAATGATGGGAAGAGAGCGGGGGAGGGAAAGGGAATGATGGAAAGGGAATGATGGAAAAAGGGGGGGGAGGGAAAGCGAATGATGGGAAGAGGGGGGGGGAGGGAAAGCGAATGATGGGAAGAGGGCGGGGGAGGGAAAGGGAATGATGGGAAGAGGGCGGGGGAGGGAAATGGAAAGAGATGGGGAAAAAGAGAGATGGGGAGAGATGGGGAGTTATGGGGAGAAGGCAATTTGACAGAGAAAGAGTCCAAGGGGAGGGTCAGGAAGAGAATGACGAAACAAGAGGAAAATAAATCTTACTGAGCTAACCTCTTCCTTCTTGTGTGAGGATACAACGGTCCACATATCATGGCAGCCAGGAAGTTCGAAGGTCGTCACCACTTGAGGGCGGATACTTTTCTGGGGAAATTTTTTTTTTTTTTAACTGATTTGATATATACCTATTTATTTATAACGTCAAGTCCATTCTAGCGTTACAATGTATTAATGACAGTGACATGTTTAAAGGGACACTATAGTCACCTGAACAACTTTAGCTTAATGAAGCAGTTTTGGTGTATAGAACATGCCCCATGCAGCCCTCCTGCTCAATCCTCTGCCATTTAGGAGTTAAATCCCTTTGTTTATGAACCCTAGTCACACCTCCCTGCATGTGACTTGCACAGCCTTCCATAAACACTTCCTGTAAAGAGAGCCCTATTTAGGCTTTCTTTATTGCAAGTTCTGTTTAATTAAGATTTTCTTACCCCCTGCTATGTTAAAAGCTTGCTAGACCCTGCAAGAGCCTCCTGTATGTGATTAAAGTTCAATTTAGAGATTGAGATACAATTATTTAAGGTAAATTACATCTGTTTGAAAGTGAAATCAGCATTTTTTTTTCATGCAGGCTCTGTCAATCATAGCCAGGGGAGGTGTGGCTAGGGATGCATAAACAGAAACAAAGTGATTTAACTCCTAAATGACAGTGAATTGAGCAGTGAAATTGCAGGGTAATGATCTATACACTAAAACTGCTTTATTTAGCTAAAGTAATTTAGGTGACTATAGTGTTCCTTTAATATTCAGTCCCTCCCAGGGTCACAGCGTACTAATGACAGTGACATGTTTAAGGGTCGGTCCCTCCCAGGGTCACAGTGTACTAATGACAGTGACATGTTTAATGGTCGGTCCCTCCCAGGGTCACAGTGTACTAATGACAGTGACATGTTTAATGGTCGGTCCCTCCCAGGGTCACAGTGTACTAATGACAGTGACATGTTTAATGGTCAGTCCCTCCCAGGGTCATAGCGTACTAATGACAGTGACATGTTTAATGGTCGGCCCCTCCCAGGGTACTAATGACAGTGACATGTTTAATGGTCGGTCCCTCCCAGGGTACTAATGACAGTGACATGTTTAATGGTCAGTCCCTCCCAGGGTCACAGCGTACTAATGACAGTGACATGTTTAATGGTCGATCCCTCCCAGGGTCACAGTGTACTAATGACAGCGACATGTTTAATGGTCAGTCCCTCCCAGGGTCACAGCGTACTAATGACAGTGACATGTTTAATGGTCGGTCCCTCCCAGGGTCACAGTGTACTAATGACAGTGACATGTTTAATGGTCAGTCCCTCCCAGGGTCACAGCGTACTAATGACAGTGACAGGTTTAATGGTCGGTCCCTCCCAGGGTCACAAGGTACTAGTGACAGTGACATGTTTAATGGTCAGTCCCTCCCAGGGTCACAGCGTACTAATGACAGTGACATGTTTAATGGTCGGTCCCTCCCAGGGTACTAATGACAGTGACATGTTTAATGGTCAGTCCCTCCCAGGGTCACAGTGTACTAATGACAGTGACATGTTTAATGGTCGGTCCCTCCCAGGGTCATGGTGTAATAATGACAGTGACATGTTTAAGGGACAGACCTCACTAAGGTCACAGTGTACTAATTACATTGATAAGTTTAAGGGACCACGGTTCACATTGTACTCAAGGTAGTGATAGATTTAACACAGGCGTACTCACCTGCAGTACAGACAGGGCCCCGTTCTTTCCGTATCCAGAACATAACACAATCTCAAGGTCTGGCTCTGGACTGTTCTGAAACTGAATTAAAAAAAAAAGAGATTTCAGTTGTAATTCGGAGATAAAAAGCCTATATTAAAGGTAAATCTTTAAAGGACCACTATAGTGCCAGGAAAACATACTCGTTTTCCTGGCACTATAGTGCCCTAAGGTTCCCCACACCCTCAGGATCCCCCTCCCACCGGGCTGGATGGAGAGGAAGAGGTTAAACCTACCTCTTTTTCCAGCGCCAGGCGGGGAGCTCTCCCCTCCTGCTCTCCGCCTCCGTGCACATTCAGCCAGTCTCATTGGAAAGCATTTCCAATGCTTTCCTATGGACGCTGGCGTCTTCTCACTGTGATTTCCACAGTGAGAAGCAAGCAAGCGCCTCTAGCGGCTGTCAATGAGACAGCCACTAGAGGCTGCCTAATATAAACATAGCAGTTTCTCTGCTATGTATCACTCTCCCCCCCAGGGAGCCTCCTCAAAATGTATCACTCTCCCCCCCAGGGAGCCTCCTCAAAATGTATCACTCTCCCCCCCAGGGAGCCTCCTCAAAATGTATCACTCTCCCCCCCAGGGAGCCTCCTCAAAATGTATCACTCTCCCCCCCAGGGAGCCTCCTCAAAATGTATCACTCTCCCCCCCAGGGAGCCTCCTCAAAATGTATCACTCTCCCCCCCAGGGAGCCTCCTCAAAATGTATCACTCTCCCCCCCAGGGAGCCTCCTCAAAATGTATCACTCCCCCCCCAGGGAGCCTCCTCAAAATGTATCACTCCCCCCCCCAGGGAGCCTCCTCAAAATGTATCACTCCCCCCCCAGGGAGCCTCCTCAAAATGTATCACTCCCCCCCCCAGGGAGCCTCCTCAAAATGTATCACTCCCCCCCCCCCCAGGGAGCCTCCTCAAAATGTATCACTCCCCCCCCCAGGGAGCCTCCTCAAAATGTATCACTCTCCCCCCCAGGGAGCCTCCTCAAAATGTATCACACTCCCCCCCAGGGAGCCTCCTCCACTGTATCACACCCCCCCTCCCCCAGGGAGCCTCCTCCACTGTATCACACCCCCCCTCCCCCAGGGAGCCTCCTCCACTGTATCACACCCCCCCTCCCCCAGGGAGCCTCCTCCACTGTATCACACACCCCCTCCCCCAGGGAGCCTCCTCCACTGTATCACACACTCCCCCAGGGAGCCTCCTCCACTGTATCACACACTCCCCCAGGGAGCCTCCTCCACTGTATCACACACTCCCCCAGGGAGCCTCCTCCACTATATCACACACTCCCCCAGGGAGCCTCCTCCACTGTATCACACCCCCCCTCCCCCAGGGAGCCTCCTCCACTGTATCACACCCCCCCTCCCCCAGGGAGCCTCCTCCACTGTATCACACACCCCCTCCCCCAGGGAGCCTCCTCCACTGTATCACACACTCCCCCAGGGAGCCTCCTCCACTGTATCACACACTCCCCCAGGGAGCCTCCTCCACTGTATCACACACTCCCCCAGGGAGCCTCCTCCACAGTATCACACACTCCCCCAGGGAGCCTCCTCCACTGTATCACACACTCCCCCAGGGAGCCTCCTCCACTGTATCACACACTCCCCCAGGGAGCCTCCTCCACTGTATCACACACCCCCTCCCCCAGGGAGCCTCCTCCACTGTATCACACACTCCCCCAGGGAGCCTCCTCCACTGTATCACACACTCCCCCAGGGAGCCTCCTCCACTGTATCACACACTCCCCCAGGGAGCCTCCTCCACTGTATCACACACTCCCCCAGGGAGCCTCCTCCACTATATCACACACTCCCCCAGGGAGCCTCCTCCACTGTATCACACACTCCCCCAGGGAGCCTCCTCCACTGTATCACACACTCCCCCAGGGAGCCTCCTCCACTGTATCACACACTCCCCCAGGGAGCCTCCTCCACTGTATCACACACTCCCCCAGGGAGCCTCCTCCACTGTATCACACACTCCCCCAGGGAGCCTCCTCCACTGTATCACACACTCCCCCAGGGAGCCTCCTCCACTGTATCACACACTCCCCCAGGGAGCCTCCTCCACTATATCACACACTCCCCCAGGGAGCCTCCTCCACTATATCACACACTCCCCCAGGGAGCCTCCTCCACTGTATCACACACTCCCCCAGGGAGCCTCCTCCACTGTATCACACACTCCCCCAGGGAGCCTCCTCCACTGTATCACACACTCCCCCAGGGAGCTTCCTCCACTGTATCACACACTCCCCCAGGGAGCTTCCTCCACTGTATCACACACTCCCCCAGGGAGCCTCCTCCACTGTATCACACACTCCCCCAGGGAGCTACCTCCACTGTATCACACACTCCCCCATGGAGCCTCCTCCACTGTATCACACACTCCCCCAGGGAGCCTCCTCCACTGTATCACACACTCCCCCAGGGAGCCTCCTCCACTATATCACACACTCCCCCAGGGAGCCTCCTCCACTATATCACACACTCCCCCAGGGAGCCTCCTCCACTGTATCACACACTCCCCCAGGGAGCTACCTCCACTGTATCACACACTCCCCCAGGGAGCCTCCTCCACTATATCACACACTCCCCCAGGGAGCCTCCTCCACTGTATCACACACTCCCGCAGGGTGCCTGCCCAAATTCATCATACACTCCCCAGTCTCCCCAAATTTCTGTGACCGCCAGTTCCATGTTACCTCCTCAGATAGAAATGCTGGTTCCCCCATAGAAGCCATCGCGCACGGTCCTATGTTTAGGATACTGTCACAAACCTGGAGACAGAAACATTATTTGTACATTTTGATTGGACTCAATAACCTAATACAGCCTCCACACCTTTCTTCAACCCCCTCCTCTACCGAGGTCATTTCACCTCGCTGTCTTACCTCAAAGGAGTACGTGGAGAGCTGCGTGCCGGACTGCATCTCATTGCCATAAACTTCAATCTCATCAATCTCATCCGACATGGTTCCCTTAATGCCTATATGTTGAGAAAATAATAAAACACAAGAAATGGGGGATGTCCACTTTACTCAATGAGTGGCTTCGGAATCCAGTAAGCCTCACTCCCACCCATACTTACGGCCTAAAGATGAATCCACTCGTTTCTTCTTATTGGGAGGTTCGTCCTGCAAGAAAAAGGAGCTGCATATAATCGTGTCACAGCCTTACAGCGCTGCGTCAGCCAGTCTAACTAAAGATCTCCTAGTCTCCTTAAAGAGACATGTATCACTGGGAAATTTCTCTATTCTGTTACAGACACAGCACCTGTGCAAATACCGACCCCTCTCTCTATTCTGTTACAGACACAGTACCTGTGAAAATACCAGCCCCTCTCTCTATTCTGTTACAGACACAGTACCTGTGAAAATACCGGCTCCTCTCTCTATTCTGTTACATAGTACCTGTGCAAATACCGGCTCCTCTCTCTATTCTGTTACAGACATAGCACCTGTGCAAATACCGGCCTCTCTCTCTATTCTGTTACATAGTACCTGTGCAAATACCGGCTCCTCTCTCTATTCTGTTACATAGTACCTGTGCAAATACCGTCTCCTCTCTCTATTCTGTTACATAGTACCTGTGCAAATACCGTCTCCTCTCTCTATTCTGTTACATAGTACCTGTGCAAATACCAGCCTCTCTCTATTCTGTTACATAGTACCTGTGCAAATAACGGCTCCTCTCTCTATTCTGTTACATAGTACCTGTGCAAATACCGGCTCCTCTCTCTATTCTGTTACATAGTACCTGTGCAAATACCGGCTCCTCTCTCTATTCTGTTACATAGTACCTGTGCAAATACCAGCCCCTCTCTCTATTCTGTTACATAGTACCTGTGCAAATACCGGCTCCTCTCTCTATTCTGTTACAGACACAGTACCTGTGCAAATACTGGCTCCTCTCTCTATTCTGTTACATAGTACCTGTGCAAATACCGGCCTCTCTCTATTCTGTTACATAGTACCTGTGCAAATGCCGACTCCTCTCTCTATTCTGTTACAGACACAGTACCTGTGCAAATACCGGCTCCTCTCTCTATTCTGTTACATAGTACCTGTGCAAATACCAGCCCCTCTCTCTATTCTGGTACAGACACAGTACCTGTGCAAATACCGGCCCCTGTCTCTATTCTGTTACAGACACAGTACCTGTGCAAATACCGGCCCCTCTCTCTATTCTGTTACATAGTACCTGTGCAAATACCAGCCCCTCCCTCTATTCTGTTACAGACATAGTACCTGTGCAAATACCAGCCTCTCTCTCTATTCTGTTACATAGTACCTGTGCAAATACCAGCCCCTCTCTCTATTCTGTTACATAGTACCTGTGCAAATACCGGCTCCTCTCTCTATTCTGTTACATAGTACCTGTGCAAATACCGGCCCCTCTCTCTATTCTGTTACATAGTACCTGTGCAAATACCAGCCCCTCTCTCTATTCTGTTACATAGTACCTGTGCAAATACCGGCCCCTCTCTCTATTCTGGTACAGACATAGTACCTGTGCAAATACCGGCTCCTCTCTCTATTCTGTTACATAGTACCTGTGCAAATACAGTCTCCTCTCTCTATTCTGTTACATAGTACCTGTGCAAATACCAGCTCCTCTCTCTATTCTGTTACATAGTACCTGTGCAAATACCGGCTCCTCTCTCTATTCTGTTACATAGTACCTGTGCAAATACCGGCTCCTCTCTCTATTCTGTTACATAGTACCTGTGCAAATACCGGCTCCTCTCTCTATTCTGTTACATAGTACCTGTGCAAATACCGTCTCCTCTCTCTATTCTGTTACAGACACAGTACCTGTGCAAATACTGGCTCCTCTCTCTATTCTGTTACAGACACAGTACCTGTGAAAATACCGGCTCCTCTCTCTATTCTGTTACAGACACAGTACCTGTGCAAATACCGGCTCCTCTCTCTATTCTGTTACATAGTACCTGTGCAAATACCAGCCCCTCTCTCTATTCTGTTACAGACATAGCACCTGTGCAAATACCGGCCCCTCTCTCTATTCTGGTACAGACAAGGTACCTGTGCAAATACCAGCCCCTGTCTCTATTCTGTTACAGACACAGTACCTGTGCAAATACCGGCCCCTCTCTCTATTCTGTTACATAGTACCTGTGCAAATACCAGCCCCTCTCTCTATTCTGTTACAGACATAGCACCTGTGCAAATACCGTCTCCTCTCTCTATTCTGTTACATAGTACCTGTGCAAATACCAGCCCCTCTCTCTATTCTGTTACATAGTACCTGTGCAAATACCGGCCCCTCTCTCTATTCTGGTACAGACATAGTACCTGTGCAAATACCGGCTCCTCTCTCTATTCTGTTACATAGTACCTGTGCAAATACCGGCCCCTCTCTCTATTCTGTTACATAGTACCTGTGCAAATACCAGCCCCTCTCTCTATTCTGTTACATAGTACCTGTGCAAATACCGGCCCCTCTCTCTATTCTGGTACAGACATAGTACCTGTGCAAATACCGGCTCCTCTCTCTATTCTGTTACATAGTACCTGTGCAAATACCGTCTCCTCTCTCTATTCTGTTACATAGTACCTGTGCAAATACCGGCCCCTCTCTCTATTCTGGTACAGACATAGTACCTGTGCAAATACCGGCCCCTCTCTCTATTCTGGTACAGACATAGTACCTGTGCAAATACCGGCTCCTCTCTCTATTCTGTTACATAGTACCTGTGCAAATACCGTCTCCTCTCTCTATTCTGTTACATAGTACCTGTGCAAATACCAGCCTCTCTCTCTATTCTGTTACAGACACAGTACCTGTGCAAATACCAGCCCCTCTCTCTATTCTGTTACATAGTACCTGTGCAAATACCGGCCCCTCTCTCTATTCTGTTACATAGTACCTGTGCAAATACCAGCCTCTCTCTCTATTCTGTTACATAGTACCTGTGCAAATACCAGCCCCTCTCTCTATTCTGTTACATAGTACCTGTGCAAATACCGGCCCCTCTCTCTATTCTGGTACAGACATAATACCTGTGCAAATACCGGCTCCTCTCTCTATTCTGTTACATAGTACCTGTGCAAATACCGGCTCCTCTCTCTATTCTGTTACATAGTACCTGTGCAAATACCGGCCCCTCTCTCTATTCTGGTACAGACATAGTACCTGTGCAAATACCGGCTCCTCTCTCTATTCTGGTACAGACATAGTACCTGTGCAAATACCGGCTCCTCTCTCTATTCTGTTACATAGTACCTGTGCAAATACTGGCTCCTCTCTCTATTCTGTTACAGACACAGTACCTGTGCAAATACCGGCTCCTCTCTCTATTCTGGTACAGACACAGTACCTGTGCAAATACCAGCCCCTGTCTCTATTCTGTTACAGACACAGAACCTGTGCAAATATCGGCTCCTCTCTCTATTGTGTTACATAGTACCTGTGCAAATACTGGCTCCTCTCTCTATTCTGGTACAGACACAGTACCTGTGCAAATACCAGCCCCTGTCTCTATTCTGTTACAGACACAGAACCTGTGCAAATATCGGCTCCTCTCTCTATTGTGTTACATAGTACCTGTGCAAATACCGGCTCCTCTCTCTATTCTGTTACATAGTACCTGTGCAAATACCGGCTCCTCTCTCTATTCTGTTACAGACACAGTACCTGTGCAAATACTGGCTCCTCTCTCTATTCTGTTACAGACACAGTACCTGTGCAAATACCGACCCCTCTCTCTATTCTGTTACAGACACAGTACCTGTGCTAATACCAGCCCCTCTCTCTATTCTGTTACAGACACAGTACCTATGCAAATACCAGCCCCTCTCTCTATTCTGTTACATAGTACCTGTGCAAATGCCGGCTCCTCTCTCTATTCTGTTACAGACACAGTACCTGTGCAAATACCGGCTCCTCTCTCTATTCTGGTACAGACACAGTACCTGTGCAAATACCAGCCCCTGTCTCTATTCTGTTACAGACACAGAACCTGTGCAAATATCGGCTCCTCTCTCTATTGTGTTACATAGTACCTGTGCAAATAACGGCTCCTCTCTCTATTCTGTTACATAGTACCTGTGAAAATACCGGCTCCTCTCTCTATTCTGTTATAGACACAGTACCTGTGCAAATACTGGCACCTCTCTCTATTCTGTTACAGACACAGTACCTGTGCAAATACCGACCCCTCTCTCTATTCTGTTACAGACACAGTACCTGTGCTAATACCAGCCCCTCTCTCTATTCTGTTACAGACACAGTACCTATGCAAATACCAGCCCCTCTCTCTATTCTGTTACATAGTACCTGTGCAAATACCAACCCCTCTCACAGTACCTGGCCTATATTTGCACTCACCAACTTGTCTGTGTCTTTATTTTGTGAAGTCAGGGAGTCTTGGATCTTTTCTGTATATCTGAGGAGCAGAGAGTTTCCAAGACGGGACCCCAAAAAAAGATAACCAGGTTCCATCAGCGTCATCTGTAGAGAGAGAGAGGGGTAGACATCAATGGCAGGAATGAGAAACTGGTGGAGACCGTAAACTCCTACAGGACCAGCTGCAGCGATGGCCCCTCTACGCGATGGGACCGAACTCGCATGATGAAGCCCAATAATGGCATTGAATGGGTTAATTTGTATTTGTTGTTTTGCAATGCAAGAGTTGAAAATATTCTAGTTAATTTCAGTTTAAATAACAGAGGTTTGTCATTTATCCAAGGCTGCTGAAATAAAACGATACTTAATAGGGCACAAATTCAGTTAAGCCTTAGTTTTTTTTGTATTAGTTTTAGGCTGTTGGTCACAGCTAACTGGGTCTATAAAAAGGTTTTCTTGTATGTATATCTAATCAACACCAACTTGCTTCTGTATAACAAAGCTTGTATTTATCAAGATTAAAACCTGCTCAACCAATTTAGAAGAATCTGAATGTCATGATCTGCAACAATACCACTTGCGAGATGTAAGAACAGAAAACACATCCAGCCTCTGATTCCTGGTCTACTGGAGTACAAATTCCAAGAACATGTCTGTGGCAGGACCGCTGCCTGACTATGAATTGCCTTTTCCTATGTGTGGATGTACTCTCATGGAATGTATGTTTTCCCTTGTTACATTTCCCCCTCTCTGTAATTTTCACATTGAATCCTGCAAATTTCTTTTTAACCACACGGGAGCGCTCCGGCGCCAACGAGGTGTGAAAACCGCAGACTCCAAGAGAAATAAGCGGCGCGTGCTTCACCTGGGTGGTCACCATTTCGTATCACCGAACGCCCACCAGGGGGAACATTCACATCCCGAACCAGCCTGCACACACACTCTTCGATCCCCGTGTCGGGGATCGTCCCACCCGAGCTATAATCACGCCTTATACCCCTACCTAGGAGTGACGAGGCTAGGCCCATGGCTGCCCAGGAAAGCACTCCCTCAGGTGGATACCAGCAAAGGGATGTCCACCCGAGAGAGAGGCGTGCACCAACAGGGAATCCCTGGGGCTGTGCGTCCGTCTCACGGCAAGAGAGCCCCGTTGGCCGCGTGGAAGTCTGTGCCGTCCAATGGGTTCCCGCCATTCTCCTGGTTGGTCAGCCGAGGGAGCGCTGATTGGTCGCTGCAAGGAGCCGGCGACCAATCAGAGCAAGGGCGCCAGTTCAAACGGGGTTTTGCGCCCTTTTTCCTGATTTGGCGGCGAACCCCCTCTACTTCATGAGCGCCGATTAGCGCAAATTGGTTTGGCGACCCTCAGCGGTTTGGTGTAATCGGGTTTCGCGCCCTTTCTTTTGATTGGGCGGCAAAACCCCTCTGCTACCCAAGCGCTGATTGGCACAAATTGGTTTCGCACCTTTCAGCGGATTGGCTGTTGCTTGGTTTAGGAGCGAAGTTTGAATTCACTGGACTAAACCAAGCAACGCTGTGGAACTGATTTCGTGGATGTACAGAGCATCGAGCCCCAGACTTTAGACACTGGTATGTCAGGCTCTGTACAGCCAATAGCCCCACTATTTGCAGGGATCCTAGCTGGGACCCAGGGCTTTCTAACGAGTTTTACCTGTGTGACCCCTTCCTTTCCCGGGGTGCCAAGCCCCAATGTTTACCCCTTTGTAAGGAATGTGTTGGCATGTGTGTACCTGTGTACTATTCTACAACCCAGCGCCTGCCTCCATCCTGGGATTGTGTTGATTGGGAAGGAGACCCCCTATGGGGGTCTGTGCGTCCAAATAAAGGTTGTTAAACATTGTACCCCTGGAACCGTGTGTCGTCCAGTTACTGGGGGGAGGTGGAAATGGGTCTCCTAATGCATTCATAGCAGGGATAACCAGCCGGGTTCCCCAGGTCCCGCTACAATGTAGAACAAGTGAACCTGTCCCATCAGTCACATTGATGGCAGACGAGAACACACTCAACCTCTGAGTGTGAAAGCAGAAGAGGGATCTTGTGTCCGGTCCCTAAGTTATACATGGTTACATTAAGGCAGTGCACATCGAGCCATGGAGGATCCTTTCACAAGGTAAATTCTAGGCATGAGATTGATTGCGGTACTCACTGACGTGGTGAGGACACTCGCAGCTGCTTTGTCAAAGTGGAATGATCGCACACTTCGCATTCCGTCAGTAATCAGAGTCAGAACGTAACTGGGGGAGACAGAACACATGCACATTATAATCCTGCCATTAGATATCTGGAGAACGCCATTTTAAAAGAACCAGAATGGTTTCTTACATCTCTCCACCCTTCAGCGAAATCACCATCTTGTCATAAGAGATAAATGTGGCCTGAGAGCAGTCCAGTGAGATTCGAACAGCCTCCTGATTCTCTGCAAGAAGAGAGCTGGAGGTTAAAAGAGGAATTCCATCCAAACAAGACACTGAGAGATGAATCCATTCCAGACTACCGGATCTAGCAATGGGACAGGACGTGGCAAGTGCCCTTAGCCTTTCTGTAGACAGTAACACAGTAAAGGGCGACTCCTCCCAGACAACGCGTTAAATGAAAACGCATACACAAAATAAAATGAACATGTATTACATATGGGTGTTCGTTTGTATTTACAAAGCTTCAAAGTGGCATATTAACATAAGGAGGCATTCACATAACACAGGTTATCTATGGTCTACAACAATTATAAAAACAGTATCAGTGTAACCTTCAATCCTGAAAATGGGGTTAAAGTGTGTGTGTAAAAAAAAACTAGGTCTATTACAAGGAGGAGGCAGGGAGCGACTTATTGACAGAGAACAAAGTGAAGGTCGGGAGCGACTTCCTGACAGAGAACAAAGTGAAGGTCGGGAGCGACTTCCTGACAGAGAACAAGGTGGAGGTTCGGGAGCGACTTCCTGACAGAGAACAAGGTGGAGGTTCGGGAGCGACTTCCTGACAGAGAACAAGGTGGAGGTTCGGGAGCGACTTCCTGACAGAGAACAAGGTGGAGGTTCGGGAGCGACTTCCTGACAGAGAACAAGGTGGAGGTTCGGGAGCGACTTCCTGACATAGAACAAGGTGGAGGTTCGGGAGCGACTTCCTGACATAGAACAAGGTGGAGGTTCGGGAGCGACTTCCTGACAGAGAACAAGGTGGAGGTTCGGGAGCGACTTACTGATAGAGAACAAGGTGGAGGTTCGGGAGCGACTTACTGACAGAGAACAAGGTGGAGGTTCGGGAGCGACTTACTGACAGAGAACAAGGTGGAGGTTCGGGAGTGACTTACTGACAGAGAACAAGGTGGAGGTTCGGGAGTGACTTACTGACAGAGAACAAGGTGGAGGTTCGGGAGTGACTTACTGACAGAGAACAAGGTGGAGGTTCGGGAGCGACTTACTGACAGAGAACAAGGTGGAGGTTCGGGAGTGACTTACTGACAGAGAACAAGGTGGAGGTTCGGGAGTGACTTACTGACAGAGAACAAGGTGGAGGTTCGGGAGTGACTTACTGACAGAGAACAAGGTGGAGGTTCGGGAGCGACTTACTGACAGAGAACAAGGTGGAGGTTAGGGAGCGACTTACTGACAGAGAACAAGGTGGAGGTTAGGGAGCGACTTACTGACAGAGAACAAGGTGGAGGTTCGGGAGCGACTTACTGACAGAGAACAAGGAGGAGGTCGGGAATGACTTACTGACAGAGAACAAAGTGGAGGTTCGGGAGCGACTTACTGACAGAGAACAAAGTGGAGGCCGGGAGTGATTTACCGAAATGGAAATTGGTGGAGATCTGATGATGCTTACAGAGAAGGAATGAGGTGGAAATCTGAAATTACTGAAAGTGAACAAAATGGAATACTCACTGAGAGGGAACGAGGTCGTCCCATTAGTCAGGCTGTTTAGTGACACACCATATGGTGGAACACTCTGATTGAGATACAGTAGAGAATTCACTGCAAAGATCACAACGCCTCCTGTAGAGAAATTGGGAGAAACAAAGGTCAGGTTAGTTATGGAATTGTAGAATTGTGCACCGATGGGTTCAGGACCTGCCATGAGGAGGATGAAGTTACTCACTGGAGGATTTGCACATTGTCAGGGGGTAGTTGAGTTTACTCACCGATGGGTTTGGGCACAGCTAATGCTTGTGTGCAGTCAAATGGCAAACTGCTGAGGGACCAGATAACTGGATGCACTTTCTGAAGAATATTCAAGGAGATGGCGACAATGCTGCAGGTGTCCTGGCGCACGGCTACGCGGCTATAAAAACACACATTAAAGCAATAAGAGAGGGCTGTCTGGCTGTTACAGGAGTGTCAGATTTGACTTTGGGTTAAGGGTGATCACTACACATACCCAGGCCAGGTCTGATTTGGCTCAAACAGGATGAGCAAGGTGGGCTCATAGTATCCATGAAGAAATTGCATATCAATGATGTTGAGCAGCTTTTCATCGAGTTCTCGTACATCAATGATGTAACTGGGAAGGAAACTGGATTTCTGCCTACAGAACCAAAATGTTAAACTGTTTTAATGCAGTAATTAGCAAATAGAAAACAGTACAGACTGGGAGAATACAGAGACCGTAAACACAAGAGAGAACAGACTGGGAGAATACAGAGACTGAATTCTCACAGTCTGTTCTCTCTGGTGTCAGAGGCTGTAACACCAGAGAGAACAGACTGTGACAATACAGAGACTGTGACACCAGAGAGGACAGATTGGGAGAATACAGAGACCGTCACACCAGAGTTCTCCCAGTCTGTCCTCTCTGGTGTCACAGTCTCTGTATTGTCACAGTCTGTTCTCTCTGGTGTCACAGTCTGTGTATTGTCACAGTCTGTTCTCGCTGGTGTCAGTCTCTTCTCTCTGGTGTCACAGAGACTGACACCAGAGAGAACAGACTGGGAGAAAACAAAGACAGGAATTTCTTCTATAATTATCAATTCCCTGTCCTAGTCATTTCCCTTGGCGAGTTACCTTCACAGTAATGCCTCCTCTACTTAAAGGTCTCAGACTATAAAAATATACATACCCCTCTCCCATGAGTCCTTCATGTTCCTCTGTCAGGGTATCTCTACGAAATGGCAGCACCACCAGTCTTGTACCATAAATAAGCATGACGGCACAGCGCCCACTGGGGTCCACACGAACCTTTGGAATGTGAACATTCTGCACAAAGCCATCCTGTGGAGAGGAAAGAGACCATGCCAATGGGGCACACTAGGTTCAGCACAAATACACAACTTCAGAACTTAAAAGGCAGAATGCACAGATAAAGCTTCCCCTCTGCTGACAAAGTCACAAAATCCTTGTCATAGCTCATACTGAAGGCACAGATGTAGAGTGAGGAATCGCTTACCCTTAACTCAGGCTCCTCAAAATAATGTAGAGATAAGGTCTTGAGATCATGAGTGCCAGGGTCGTACTCCACAACTGACAGCTGGGACAAATGAAAAATTAAAATTATATCCAACATGACAACTAAACACAATAATACATGGATCCCATTGGAATGAGTATCTTACTCTATCCTTTCATGGGGAAATTGGAAAGCAATCTTTGGGAAGTAGATAATATTAAGATGCTGCACACTGGGGGTCTCTGCCTCCTTTATAGATACAATGAGCAGTGGTCTCACCTTAGCCTCCTTAAAGCTCAGCAACAGAGCATCTCTCTTGGCTCCAGCCAGCTGCACGCTTGCCATGGACATGACATTTCCAAAGAAAGAAAAGGAAGCCATTAGCTCCAGCTTCTCTTTGTGGCCTTTCACATCTGGAAAAAGGACAAACTAGGTTTTGTATCAAAAAATGAGATATATATACACAAAGATAAAGAAAAAAGAAACATAATCGAGGGTTCTCACAAGTAGACCCAAGATCATAGTATGGATATCTAAATAAATGGTCTAAATAGAAAAACCAAATATAAAATAAAAAACAAATACTTTATTAATTATAAATATAATTGTCAGCCTTTATTATTAGTTATTTTTTGGCAACTTTGTATCTACTAGGGAGCATTTAGACTTAGTGGCTACATCTGTATTTAGTTACTTAGCTACATTGTCTGACTCCATGATCGTACTGCAAGCATATTATTGAAGGATAGACTATCTTAGACTGTGTTAGGCACAAGATAGTATCTCTAGTAGCCTTATATTGGATATCAGCAAGGTCTTTTCAGATTTAGTAGCCATGTTAGCGACTTATGGAGAGATAGATTTATTTAGGTGTCTCTCTATTTAGTACTAGCCAGTACTTTGAGCTACTTTACGCTGAGTGGACCAGTACCGAGTCCAGTGTTTATATAGATTAGTGTCTCCTCTCTCACAAATTGCAATGTGAGCGCTATTTTAGTCATACACTGGATGGGTTCATACCACAGATCTATCCATTAGAATATCTTGCTGTTTTATACTATGTAGATACTTCGTAGCCACAGCCAGCTTTATACACTTTTTAGAGGTATAATAGGATTTGCCCTTTTTTTAAGTGGTCTTTGTATCCATCTTTGAGATAAGATCAGCCACCGACATTATTTCATCCTACCTCTGGTATTTTGATGCTGGACTGCTCTGCATGGTATTCTAACATTTTGAGCTTTTATAGCTCCCCTCTGAGATTCACATATTGTTTTTTTGAGTGATTAGTTAGTTTTTTTCTGTATATTTATAATTAATAAAGTATTTGTTTTTTTTATTTTATATTTGGTTTTTCTATTTAGACCATTTATTCTGATATCCATACTATGATCTTGGGTCTACTTGTGAGAACCCTCGATCATTTTTCTTTATCTACGTTCAACCAGGGTTACCCCCTATTTTGGATATCTGGTAGACACTCACACATTCACCCAGATTGGGAGATTGTGTGCTCTTTATCGTATATATATATATATATATATATATATATATATATATATATATATATATATATATATATATACACACACACATACATATATATATATATATACACACACACACACACACACATACATATATATATATATATATAATGACAACACACTCAGAAATAGCCAGAGAATGGAATAGTACACTAAGGGTAATGCCACATGTGCTACTGATTTAGTGAAACCCTTAAAACATGGTCTAGAATATCCCGGATTGCCCTCCACCAATACGATATTACACAGAATCAGATCAGATTGGATTTGTTCTCCTCTGAGGTTACACTTTTATGTCAGACATGTAGTGGGAGATCATTTCCACTACTATGGCCAATCAGCCTATTCGCTATAAGATAAAGCTAGGTAACTGTAGGATCAGTTAATCCACAAGTGAATCGGAAACTCTAAAAAGGCAAAACTGGAAAAACCATGAAGCCAATATTTTAACAGTCAAATCCACTAAATAACGTTTTATTGTGCAAACGGACATCCATTGACGCTGTTCAACTCTTGCACTATGACGCGGTTACCTATATTGATTTTACAGTGTCCTTTTGCCAGTGTCCTTTTGCTCTTATTGTGGCAATCTGGGATATTCTAGACATTGTGTTAAAAGGGACACTATAGTCACCAAAACAACTTTAGCTTAATGAAGCAGTTTAAGTGTATAGATCATGCCTGTGAAGTTACATTGCCATTTATCGGTTAAATCACCTTGTTTCTGTTTATGCAGCCCTTGCCACACCTCCTCTGGCTCTGACTGACACAGTCTGCATGGGAATAAAATGGGTTTCACTTTCAATCAGATGTAATTTACGATAAAATATTTTATCACCTGCTCTGTAAATTGAACTTTAATATCATATATATGAGGCTCCTGTAGTGTCTAGCAAGCTATTAACAGAGCAGGAGATAAGAAGTTCTAAATTAAACAGAATCTGTAATGACGGAGGGATAAATATTAGATGACTCTTTACAGGAAGTGTTTAGGAAGGCTGTGTAAGTCACATGTAGGGAGGTGTGACTAGGATGCATAAAAAAAATTATTTAACTCCTAAATGACAGAACTGAGCAGTGAGAATGTAGAGGCATGCTTCATTAAGCTAAAGTTTTTTTTGGTGACTATAGTGTCCCTTTAAAGATTTTATGTATGCTTGCATATTTATTTTGCGCTATATTTTTCACAGTGATCATTACCCAGTGTGCAGGGCAGTAGTAAACATAAAAATGATTTTCATTTTTTTAAGACTAAGTCAGTCTCCTTCCTGTATGTAAGATTGTAAAAGCCAGTCTCCTACCGGTACGTACTGTAAGACAGTCTCCTACCGGTACGTACTGTAAGACAGTATCTTACCTGCACCTTTGTCGCCTTTTGTAGAACTCTGTAAGAAGACAGTGAAAGGGGTCAATATGTTATATGGTGTGAGTTGCTGAGCCTAGGAATTACACTAAATGGCTGACATTACCCCAATAATACAAACAAACTTCCACCATCAATAATATTGACAATATAGTTGGGACTCATGTTGGATGAACGTGCGCATGCTCAACGAGACGTCAAAAACATCTGCTGTGCAGAGGAACCTGTTCTCATCAGTTGTCAAGAATGAAAGCTGATGGGAAATGGCTTCACTCAAATTATATCAGTTATCATCTTGTCAGTCTCTTATAATTATTAAAAAAAAAAAAAATTAAATCAAGCACTGCTTTTGTATGTGTGCCATATAGCAGAATTTAGTTCTACATTTAGTTTCCAGCAGGAAATACTCAGTGGAGATGCAGAAATGCCCACAGTAGCACTGACAGAGGTGTCCCAAGTGTACATGCTTTAATGCTTAGCACAGGATTGTAGCGAGCCTGTGATATCAGAGCCATGACGTGTACAGGGTCACCCATACCTTCTAACAGTCTGCTACCTATAAGCGGTTTAGTTACCATAAAGTGCAACTGTGCAGGCTATTCAAACATATATAGAAATACTTTACGTTGTGCATTTTAAAAAGGGTTATTTCAAGCACTGTGCTTTCTTTTTACAGAGGCACGGTCACCCCCAAAAAATAATTACACGCAAATTAGGCCATCCCTATAGGAAAGCATTCAATTATTGTCAGAGCTAAAGATCAATAACATTGGTGCAGAGGGTGACTGCATCAGTTACGTATAACTCAGCATTAGTGATGTCCCGAACACGCGCGATGTTCGGTCCGCCCCCTATTCGTCATCATTGAGTAAACTTTGACCCTGTACCTCACAGTCAGCAGACACATTCCAGCCAATCAGCAGCAGACCCTCCCACCTCCATGACGAATAGGGGGCGGACCGAACACACTATGTTCGCCGGCGAACGGTTCCCGGCGAACTGTTCGGGACATCACTACTCAGCATTACTGCAACCTCTGGCCATCACACCTCTAGTAATCACCATGGGGCTTTTTGGTAAAATGTACAAAGATCCCAGAAGGTGACAGAACCACTTTACTGTTAAAGACAGTATCCCCCCAGGGAATCAAAACTTAAGAACGTACCTCTGAGTCATGGTTCAGCCGATACACGTAGAGCTGGGAAGTTCCAGCTACCACAAGGTTCTTTTCTGTGTTATTAAAAAAGTTGCAGTACATGGAGAACTCCAGCCCTGTGGGAGGATGCGCCTGTCTGTAAACCGCATACATCCTACAGGGGAAAACAGAGAGAGAACAGCATTACACCCCACCTCAGTCACAACATGGACCACGCAACTTACACAAATTGTCACATTGCTAAAGGATCCCGGGAGCATTCAGTCTCCCCCCTACACCCGCAGGATCCCGGGAGCATTCATTCAGTCTCTCCCCCCTACACCCGCAGGATCCCAGGAGCATTCAGTCTCCCCCTACACCCGCAGGATCCCGGGAGCATTCAGTCTCCCCCTACACCCGCAGGATCCCGGGAGCATTCAGTCTCCCCCCTACACCCGCAGGATCCCGGGTGCATTCAGTCTCTCCCCCCTACACCCGCAGGATCCCAGGAGCATTCAGTCTCCCCCTAACCCGCAGGATCCCGGGAGCATTCAGTCTCCCCCCCTACACCCACAGGATCCCGGGAGCATTCAGTCTCCCCCCTACACCCGCAGGATCCCGGGAGCATTCAGTCTCTCCCCCTACAACCGCAGGATCCCAGGAGCATTCAGTCTCCCCCTACACCCGCAGGATCCCGGGAGCATTCAGTCTCCCCCCTACACCCGCAGGATCCCGGGAGCATTCAGTCTCCCTCCTACACCCGCAGGATCCCGGGAGCATTCAGTCTCCCCCTACACCCGCAGGATCCCGGGAGCATTCAGTCTCCCCCCTACACCCGCAGGATCCCGGGAGCATTCAGTCTGCCCCCCCTACACCCGCAGGATCCCGGGAGCATTCAGCCTCCCCCCTACACCCGCAGGATCCCGGGAGCATTCAGTCTCCCCCCTACACCCGCAGGATCCCGGGAGCATTCAGTCTCCCCCCCTACACCCGCAGGATCCCGGGAGCATTCAGTCTCCCCCCCTACACCCGCAGGATCCCGGGAGCATTCAGTCTCCCCCTACACCCGCAGGATCCCGGGAGCATTCAGTCTCCCCCCTACACCCGCAGGATCCCGGGAGCATTCAGTCTCCCCCCCTACACCCGCAGGATCCCGGGAGCATTCAGTCTCCCCCCTACACCCGCAGGATCCCGGGAGCATTCAGTCTCCCCCCCTACACCCGCAGGATCCCGGGAGCATTCAGTCTCCCCCCCTACACCCGCAGGATCCCGGGAGCATTCAGTCTCCCCCCCTACACCCGCAGGATCCCGGGAGCATTCAGTCTCCCCCCTACACCCGCAGGATCCCGGGAGCATTCAGTCTCCCCCTACACCCGCAGGATCCCGGGAGCATTCAGTCTCCCCCTACACCCGCAGGATCCCGGGAGCATTCAGTCTGCCCCCCCTACACCCGCAGGATCCCGGGAGCATTCAGTCTCCCCCCCCCTACACCCGCAGGATCCCGGGAGCATTCAGTCTCCCCCCTACACCCGCAGGATCCCGGGAGCATTCAGTCTCCCCCCTACACCCGCAGGATCCCGGGAGCATTCAGTCTCCCCCCTACACCCGCAGGATCCCGGGAGCATTCAGTCTCCCCCCTACACCCGCAGGATCCCGGGAGCATTCAGTCTCCCCCTACACCCGCAGGATCCCGGGAGCATTCAGTCTCCCCCCTACACCCGCAGGATCCCGGGAGCATTCAGTCTGCCCCCTACACCCGCAGGATCCCGGGGGCCCCAGCCTTACACCCGCAGGATCCCGGGGGCCCCAGCCCTACACCCGCAGGATCCCGGGGGCCCCAGCCCTACACCCGCAGGATCCCGGGGGCCCCAGCCCTACACCCGCAGGATCCCGGGAGCATTCAGTCTCCCCCCCTACACCCGCAGGATCCCGGGAGCATTCAGTCTCCCCCCCTACACCCGCAGGATCCCGGGGGCCCCAGCCCTACACCCGCAGGATCCCGGGGGCCCCAGCCCTACACCCGCAGGATCCCGGGGGCCCCAGCCCTACACCCGCAGGATCCCGGGGGCCCCAGCCCTACACCCGCAGGATCCCGGGGGCCCCAGCCCTACACCCGCAGGATCCCGGGGGCCCCAGTCCCCCGCTATTCTTACCTGGGGTTACAGGATTCCCCGCCGGCTCAGAAGAAAATACAAACTAACCGGATATCCGGTCTCTGAGAAGCACCGGTTTCTGATTGGTCAGATTAACTTCCGTCGCACAGCGGATGATGTAACGCGCTGGGAGGAAGTTACGTATTCCGGATTAGGATGCTGGGAAACCCGAGTATCAACTTCCCTTCCCAGTAACACAGCCAGGTCCTGGAAGGTCAGTAAGTAACACAGCCAGGTCCTGGAAGGTAAGTAAGTAACACAGCCAGGTCCTGGAAGGTAAGTAAGTAACACAGCCAGGTCCTGGAAGGTAAGTAAGTAACACAGCCAGGTCCTGGAAGGTAAGTAACACAGCCAGGTCCTGGAAGGTAAGTAACACAGCCAGGTCCTGGAAGGTAAGTAAGTAACACAGCCAGGTCCTGGAAGGTAAGTAAGTAACACAGCCAGGTCCTGGAAGGTAAGTAAGTAACACAGCCAGGTCCTGGAAGGTAAGTAAGTAACACAGCCAGGTCCTGGAAGGTAAGTAAGTAACACAGCCAGGTCCTGGAAGGTAACTAACGCAGCCAGGTCCTGGAAGGTAAGTAACACACAGCCAGGTTCTGGAAGGTAAGTAACACAGCCAGGTCCTGGAAGGTAAGTAAGTAACACAGCCAGGTCCTGGAAGGTAAGTAACACAGCCAGGTCCTGGAAGGTAAGTAAATAACACAGCCAGGTCCTGGAAGGTAAGTAAGTAACACAGCCAGGTCCTGGAAGGTAAGTAACACAGTAACACAGCCAGGTCCTGGAAGATAAGTAACACAGAGCCGGGTCCTGGAAGGTCAGTAACACAGCCAGGTCCTGGAAGGTAAGTAAGTAACACAGCCAGGTCCTGGAAGGTAAGTAACACAGTAACACAGCCAGGTCCTGGAAGATAAGTAACACACAGCCGGGTCCTGGAAGGTAAGTAACACAGTGACACAGCCAGGTCCTGGAAGGTAAGTAACACAGCCAGTAACACAGCCAGGTCCTGGAAGGTAAGTAAATAACACAGCCAGGTCCTGGAAGGTAAGTAAGTAACACAGACAGGTCCTGGAAGGTAAGTAACACAGCCAGTAACACAGCCAGGTCCTGGAAGGTAAGTAACACAGCCAGTAACACAGCCATGTCCTGGAAGATAAGTAACACACAGCCGGGTCCTGGAAGGTAAGTAACACAGCGACACAGCCACGTCCTGGAAGGTAAGTAAATAACACAGCCAGGTCCTGGAAGGTAAGTAAGTAACACAGCCAGGTCCTGGAAGGTAAGTAACACAGCCAGTAACACAGCCAGGTCCTGGAAGATAAGTAACACACAGCCGGGTCCTGGAAGGTAAGTAACACAGCGACACAGCCAGGTCCTGGAAGGTAAGTAACACAGCCAGGTCCTGGAAGGTAAGTAACACAGCCAGGCCCTGAAAGGTAAGTAACACAGCCAGGTCCTGGAAGGTAAGTAACACAGCCAGGCCCTGGACGGTAAGTAACACAGCGACAGCCAGGTCCTGGAAGGTAAGTAACACAACAACACAGCCAGGTCCTGGAAGGTAAGTAACACAGCTAGGTCCTGGAAGGTAAGAAACACAGCCAGGCCCTGGAAGATAAGTAACACAGCTAGATCCTGGAAGGTAAGTAACACAACAACACAGCCAGGTCCTGGAAGGTAAGTAACACAGCTAGGTCCTGGAAGGTAAGAAACACAGCAACACAGCCAGGTCCTGCAATGTAAGAAACACAGCCAGATCCAGGAAGATACGTAACACAGCAACACAGCCAGGTCCTGGAAAGTAAGTAACACAGCTAGGTCCTGGAAGGTAAGTAACACAGCAACACAGCCACTTCCTGAAAGGTAAGTAACACAGCCAGGTCCTGGAAGGTAAGTAACACAGCATCACAGCCAGGTTCTAGAAGATAAGTAACACAGTTAGGTCCTGGATACCGGCGCATCTTTTGGAGAGGGATATCCCTAGCACTCGTGCAGCGTCCTTGTTGGCTTTCTTCAGAGGTGGTGTAACATATTCAGCCTCACCTTGTGGTGTTTACGGTAGTTGCCTTCCTGACAGTTGCGGAGGTGCCGTTCAGCGGCCATGCAGCAATGTATCTGACTCCTGCGGCACTTGGTGGACGCTGCGGATCCACGCCAATATGTAGCCCCATTTCCGACCACATTATTGACGTCACGTAAGGGACGCGCACACATGTTCTGAGGTCAAAGGCCGGGTACGGCCAATCGGATCTGAAGGAGGCTTATTTAAACTTCTCTTTTCATTTTACTCATTAGACATGCAGTGGCGGATCCAGAAGCTAATCTCGGGAGGGCCACTGGCAGATCATTTTAAGAAACAATCCAGGCACAATAACCACTACAGCTCTCTGTAGTGGTTTTGGTGCCAGGATTTGCTGTGGTGCCCTCCCAGAGTAAGTAGTCAAACCGTTTAAATTTTTTTTTGATAACTTACCCAGGGTCTGCTGGGATAGTGGCTGTAGTGTGTGTGTGTGTGAGTGGTGCAGTGTATGTGAGGGTTGCAGTATGTGTATGGAGGGGTAGTGTGTGTGTGAGAGGGGTGCAGTGTATGTATGGGGTAGCAATTTGTATATTGTGAGCAGTGTGTTTGTGTGTGAGTGGTGCTGTGTGTGTGTGTGTGTGTGTGTGTATGTATGGGGGGCTGTGTTTGTATTTGGGCAGTGTGTATAAGGGGGCAGTGAGTGTGTGTATTGGGGCAGTGTTTGTAAGGAGAGGCAGTGTGTGTAAGGGGAGGGCTGTGTGTGTAGGGGGGGCTGTGTGTGTAAGGAGGGCTGTGTATGTAAGGGGGGGCTGTGTATGTAAGGGGGGCTGTGTGTGTAAGGGGGGGCTGTGTATGTAAGGGGGGGCTGTGTGTGTAAGGGGGGGCTGTGTATGTAAGGGGGGATGTGTGTGTAAGGGGGGGCTGTGCATGTAAGGGGGGGCTGTGTGTGTAAGGGCGGGCTGTGTATGTAAGGGGGCTGTGTATGTAAGGGGGGGCTGTGTGTTTAATGGGGTCTGTGTGTGTAAGGGGGGGCTGTGTATGTAAGGGGGGCTGGGTATGTAAGGGGGGCTGTGTGTTTAATGGGGTCTGTGTGTGTAAGGAGGGCTATGTGTGTAAGAAGGGCTGTGTATGTAAGGGGGGGCTGTGTGTGTAAGGGGGGGCTGTGTGTGTAAGGGGGGGCTGTGTATGTAAGGGGGGCTGTGTGTGTAAGGGGGGCTGTGTGTGTAAGGGGGGGCTGTGTATGTAAGGGGGGCTGTGTATGTAAGGGGGGCTGTGTGTTTAAGGGGGTCTGTGTGTGTAAGGGGGGACTGTGTATGTAAGGAGTCTGTGTTGCTGTGGGGGGGGCTGTGTATGTAAGGGGGGCTGTGTGTTTAAGGGGGTCTGTGTGTGTAAGGGGGGACTGTGTATGTAAGGGGTCTGTGTTGCTGTGGGGGGGCTGTGTATGTAAGGGGGGCTGTGTGTGGTGCAGTGTTTTGAGGTGATAGGGGGGCAGATTAAAGATATTTTTTTTATTATTATTAAATAATAACTGTGACTAAACCAATCTCGCCACATTGTATTGGAGGAGCCTGGTTGCCCGCCTTCTGCCTTTGGATTATGGACCGGCAGCTAAAGGGTTAATTTTACTGTGTAGAAGGATTTATTTCTCCCTTTCTGCACAGCAGTTCGGTAGATTTCATCTACCGAACAAACAGCCGTTCACCAACCTCCCCAGAGCCGTGGGAAGCCGGCCGGCGTTGTTAATTGGCCACCCAGAAGCTGGAGTGTGCTGCCAATTTACCTCCCTGAAGCTGCGGTTAATTGCCTGTTAACTGTGTGGCCGCTGTTACACTTAGCGGCCGCTAGGTGGCGCTGTTCTGGAGCTCCCCGGGCAGCCAGCACTTTTCTGCCCGGCTTTCATGCACCAAAATCGTACACTTTTCCGTGCAGGCACCGCTGAACCTCCAGCCCCTGGTTCTCATTCGTATGAATTTGGTGAATGCAGGGAAATTCGGTAGTTTATGTTTTATGTGAACTGTAGTAACCCAGATAGCCTGCCATGGAGCCTGTTCGTATAATTAAAGACTTTGGCTCCATGGCAATTAAAATGTATTTGTGTGATCTGGGTGCCATTCACCTAATAATGTGCACCCAGACCTGAGCTATCTGGGGATATGTTACATCAGGGGCGTATTAGCCGCGAGGCAAACAAGGCATTTGCCTTGGGCGGCATTTTCCAGGGGGCGGCAAAAAACGCCGCCCCCAAATGCCCAGGGCAAATGCCTTGTTAACCTTGCGGCTAACTGACAAGCCCTCTGGGCGGGCGGTCTGCTGGGCGGCGCTGGCGGGCGGCCGGCGAGGGAGCACTTCCTCTGAGCTGTCTGCTCAGCTCCCTCGCGCGCCGCAGAGTGAGGCTGGGAGCCGGAATATGACATCATATTCCGGCTCCGCCTCCCAGCCTCACTGTGCGGCGCGCGAGGGAGCTGAGCAGACAGCTCAGAGGAAGTGCTCCCTCGCCGTCCGCCCGCCAGCGCCGCCCAGCAGCCACTGGACCACCAGGGAGAAATAGGACCCCCCCCCCCCAGCATTCCCAAAGGTAAGGAGGCTGGGGGGGGGGGTAAATTAAAAAAAAAAATGTGTTAAATATGTGAGTGAGTGAATATGTGTGTATGTCTGTTAGTGTGTGTGTGTGTGTGTGTGTGAATGTGTGTGTCTGTCTGTTAGTGTGTGTGTGTCTGTCTGTTAGTATGTCTGTGTATGTCTGTTAGTGTGTGTGTGTCTGTTAGTGCGTGTGTGAATGTCTGTTAGTGTGTCTGTGTATGTCAGTGTGTGTGTCTGTTAGTGTGTGTGTATGTCTGTTAGTGTGTGTGTGAATGTCTGTTAGTGTGTCTGTGTATGTCAGTGTGTGTGTCTGTTAGTGTGTGTGTGAATGTCTGTTAGTGTGTCTGTGTATGTCTGTTAGTGTGTGTGTGTATGTCTGTTAGTGTGTGTGTATGCCTGTTAGTGTGTGTGTATGTCTGTTAGTGTGTGTGTATGTCTGTTAGTGTGTGTGTGTGTGTATGTCTGTTAGTGTGTGTGTATGTCTGTTAGTGTGTGTGTGTGTGTATGTCTGTTAGTGGGTGTCTGTTAGTGTGTGTGTATGTATGTCTGTTAGTGTGTGTCTGTTAGTGCGTGTGTGTGTGTCTGTTAGTGTGAGTGTGTGTATCTGCTAGTGAGGGTGTGTCTGTTAGTGAATGTGAGTGTGTCTGTAAGTGTGTGTGTGTTTCTGTTAGCGAGTGTGTGTTTCTGTTAGCTAGTGTATGCGTATCTGTAAGTGAATGTGTGTGTGTGTATTTAGAAGGCGGGGCGGGGGAAGGGTGGGGGTGGTGGTTCGGGCGGGGGGAAGGGTTGGATGGGGGTGGCGCGGGCGGGAGGGGGGCGCCTGAGTTTTGTCCTGCCTAGGGCAGCACAAAACCAGGATACACCACTGTGTTACATGTCTGTGTTTTGTGTATAAAATGTGTCTGTATGTATTTTAAAGTGATAGTCTGTTTCTGTGTCACCATGTGCATAATGGAGTCTGGCCTTTGTCTTAGGAGATAATTGAATTACTTCATTAATTATCTCCAGGGCAGAGAGGAGGAAACCAAGATGCATGGTGGGAAAGTATTGTGGCTGTGTGTACAAAAATGATACATGTCTGTCTGCTGTTACAGTCTTCCATCTGGTCCCCTAGGGGAGTGTCCACCAGGTGGGAGACCTGCATAAATACAGGGGCAGGTAGCCCTGAATAAACAGACCACTGCTTGACCTTCAACACGGAGCCTTGTCTCGTTCTTGGGGGGATTCACCGTATGCTGCTGGAAGATTGATTGCTAGGAGTGTAAGCTGATGTCTGCTTTTCCTGTTCGTCTGCTAGCAGCTATTCGTGAGGTTCCAATTTGGAGTGCGACCTTATTCCCTTGTATGCCGTTCGGGAGTTTGATGTATTCACCTATATCCAAATTCGTGAGTTTTGTTGCTTTTACAGTAGCTGTGCCTTTTTGTGAAAAGGGGATTATCGCCTAAACGGATTTTTCCCCTTTTATGCTGAAATGGTCCGTAACAATTGGTGGCAAGCGGCGGGATCGTTCCTACAGCCACAGCTACAGGAGACACCATTGCTTTGGATATTACAATTTGAGGGCAACGCATGTCTCAGTACAGCGACCCTGACAGCACCAGGATGGAACCAGCAGTGGAGTACAGATATTCTGTAGAGGAATTTGACCGTATGATGTGGTTGCGGCTGAACTTCTTCGGACCTAATCCAGCTGAGAAATCCGTGAAGTTCGTGAGGGGTCTAGTGTTCAAGACTCTGCTATACCGGGCAGAGGGTGATGGTCAGCTGCCACGTTGGGTGGACCTCCACCGGAAATTACAGTTACGGGACAAAGAGAGCTCAATCTCCAGTCCCCAGCGGCAGTGTGAATTGCAGGGAATTGGGAGCCCAGTCTCCATTCCCCAGCGGCAGGCTGAGTTACAGGGGGCAGAGGTAGTTGTTCCTGCCCCCCAGCAGCAGAGTGATATGCCAGGAGGGCAATGTGAAGTGCAGGGAGAGGAGAGCAGCCTCCTCCCTCCCCAGCGGCAGGCTGAGTTACAGGGGGCAGAGGTAGTTGTTCCTGCCCCCCAGCAGCAGAGTGATATGCCAAGAGGGCAGTGTGAAGTGCAGGGAGAGGAGAGCAGCATCCTCCCTCCCCAGCGGCAGGCTGAGTTACAGGGGGCAGAGGTAGTTGTTCCTGCCCCCCAGCAGCAGAGTTGTATGCCAGGAAGGCAGTGGGAAATACAGGGAGAGGAGAGCAGCCTCCTCCCTCCCCAGCGGCTTCGTGATTGTTTGGGAATTGGGAGCCCAGTCTCCATTCCCCAGTGGCAGTGTGATATGCCGGGAATTGGGAGCCCAGTCTCCATTCTCCAGCGGCAGTGTGATTTGTTGGGAAGTGGGAGCCCAGTCTCCAGTCCCCAGCGGCAGAGTATCCAGCAGGGAATAGAGAGCCCAGTCTCCTTTCCCCAGCAGCAGGACTCTGTATTGGGAGGAGAGACAGTCGGTCTCCCTCCGCAAAAACTAGAAGTATGTATGGGAGAGGAGATTGTTACCACCTCTCCCCAGCGGCGGATCATCAATGGGCAGAGTGTTCTATCGGGAGAGGAGCTTGTTACCCCCTCTCCCCAGCGGCAGTTTAATGTACCAGGGGGAGACTGTAAGCCCCCCACCGGTGCAGATGGGACCGTGGTCTCTGCACTTACCACACAGGGGGTAGGGATGGTCGGTCCTACCCCCCCGACAGAACTGTGTATCCAAGGGGGAGACAACCGGTCTCCCCATTCCACAGCAGAGCTATGCAGCTAAGGGGGAGACAGTCCGTCTCCAGCAACCAGGCTCCAACCAGACTACTCCGGTGGTAGTGCTGGCACCAGGACAGAGTACCGCTGGTCTCTGCCCACTCAGCAACCCACCAAGGCAGCCTACCAGTCCCCTACACAGCCATGGTGAGGCACCTGGACATGGACAAACTTCTCCTCTACCCAGGTGTAGTAACCATTTATTGTGGGTGGGCTGTACTGTTTTTTCTGCTTTGTGGGTGGGCTGCTGGACTAACAAGGGCACTGACCGGCAGGAGGTCAGGTACCCTGTTAGTCTTTTTGGAAAGGGTGAGAGATGTGACGAAACCAATCTCGCCACATTGTATTGGAGGAGCCTGGTTGCCCGCCTGCTGCCTTTGGATTATGGACCGGCAGCTAAAGGGTTAATTTTACTGTGCAGAAGGATTTATTTCTCCCTTTCTGCACAGCAGTTCGGTAGATTTCATCTACCGAACAAACAGCCGTTCACCAACCTCCCCAGAGCCGTGGGAAGCCGGCCGGCGTTGTTAATAGGCCACCCAGAAGCTGGAGTGTGCTGCCAATTTACCTCCCTGAAGCTGCGGTTAATTGCCTGTTAAGTGTGTGGCCGCTGTTACACTTAGCGGCCGCTAGGTGGCGGTGTTCTGGAGCTCCCCGGGCAGCCAGCACTTTTCTGCCCGGCTTTCATGCACCAAAATCGGACACTTTTACGTGCAGGCACCGCTGAACCTCCAGCCCCTGGTTCTCATTCGTATGAATTTGGTGAATGCAGGGAAATTCAGTATTTTATGTTTTATGTGAACTGTAGTAACCCAGATGGCCTGCCATGGAGCCTGTTCGTATAATTAAAGACTTTGGCTCCATGGCAATTAAAATGTATTTGTGTGGTCTGGGTGCCATTCACCTAATAATGTGCACCCAGACCTGAGCTATCTGGGGATATTTACATGTCTGTGTTTTATGTATAAAATGTGTCTGTATGTATTTTAAAGTGATAGTCTGTTTCTGTGTCACCATGTGCATAATGGAGTCTGGCCTTTGTCCTGGGAGATAATTGAATTACTTCATTAATTATCTCCAGGGCAGAGAGGAGGAAACCAAGATGCATGGTGGGAAAGTATTGTGGCTGTGTGTACAAAAATGATACATGTCTGTCTGCTGTTACAGTCTTCCATCTGGTCCCCTAGGGGAGTGTCCACCAGGTGGGAGACCTGCATAAATACAGGGGCAGGTAGCCCTGAATAAACAGACCACTGCTTGACCTTCAACACGGAGCCTTGTCTCGTTCTTGGGGGGATTCACCGTATGCTGCTGGAAGATTGATTGCTAGGAGTGTAAGCTGATGTCTGCTTTTCCTGTTCGTCTGCTAGCAGCTATTCGTGAGGTTCCAATTTGGAGTGCTACCTTATTCCCTTGTATGCCGTTCGGGAGTTTGATGTATTCACCTATATCCAAATTCGTGAGTTTTGGTGCTTTTACAGTAGCTGTGCCTTTTTGTAAAAAGGGGATTATCGCCTAAACTGATTTTTCCCCTTTTACGATCAGTACTGTACGGAGCATGTGCAAGAATACCGGATGTAGTATTCCCCTCCTCCATTGTGCTGGACAAGCCATGCGGTCAAGCAGGAAGTTAATTCTTATTTGTTTTGATTGGTTAAGAGAATGTGCGGGTGGAGCTTAATATGGGAGGAGTTATGTGCCTATATAAGGAGCCTGCACTATTGTCCGGGGCTCAGAACTTGTTGTATTTTGGTGACATTAGTCCCTCTGAGTCCCGATTGGTGAACCGAATAAAGAATCTCTTCCTTCCTGAAGAAACCTGTGTCCATCTCTCTGTGCTTGGCTTCCGTCAGTTTCTCCGGTATCATTTGGTGCATTGGCCGGGAAGCTCATCGTTCAACGGTAGCTGAGAAGCAGAGGCGTGAGACTTTCTATCTTTGCCCACGTTCTCTACGGCTGCACCCCTGAACTTCTGCGTGGACCTCCCTTCGTCTCGGCGCCACTGGTCTGTTGTCCAGGAGATCATCGGCCTCTACGTAGTAAGTGCTGGGGTGTCCCCGTCGATGAGTGTGAACTCAGGTTCAGGAACGAGGAGGTAAGACGACCGCTGTTCTAGACGGTGGACCCACTAGGGGTATACCGATTGTGCGGTAGGCCCATAAGGGGTTATTTGTGTACGGAATCTGCCCCCTCTGTCGGAGGGAAGGAGCGAAGGCGCACCGCTCAATTGAACGCTCTTTAGTAAGACCGTTTAATTTGGTTTGGAGTCAGGCGGGGTTCTGTGTAAATAGCCCTAGCCGGACACCGGTGTCTTGTCTAGACTAGCGTTCTAGGGTGTACAATTTGTTCGCTAGGTCGGAGGGACCGGGAGACTAAGCGGCGTCTGTGTAAATTCGGTCCGCTAGATCTCAACCTATCTTGGCTAAGTGGGAAGGCGTGTAAATTTGGAACCCACTAGACTATTGATAGAGTAGAAAGACTAAAAGGGTTCTGTTGTAAATTCCGCCCTCTAGTTCGCTATATGTGGTGCTTGGGCAGTGTGGCTAACCAAAACGGATGTAGATAGTTTTAGGTAGTCCATCAAGGTACTGGCCAATAGTTTAGTTGGGATTGTATATGTGTTAAAGATTGTTAGTAAAGTGTATATCTTGTTAGATAGCGCGAGCTCAGCCGTCTAGCGAGAGTGTTAATAGTGTGTTGCTGTATTATAGTGCACGGTACCATAACCCTGTATATTTACTGACACTGTATATGAATACTAATAATTGTCGTCTATTGCATGTTTAACACCATAACCACTAATAATTGTACTGTGACCTTAAATTGTACTTGACCTATGCTAACCGTACTGTAACTACTGTTTGTAAAGACGATGTTACTGGGGTATGTTATAGACGGGTAATTCATATATAGGAATTATAGCGTGAGTGACGGTATAGTTTCGCCAAAGGGCATAGTATCTATTATTTAGTGACTGGTGTAACAGCTGTGTGTGTACGGGAATTCCCTGAGTGTTTTTATTGTGTACGTTTCACTTGGTTACTGTACCACGTGGTGCTGTTGCCGAGGGAACGGGTGTGACCGTTGAATAGAGTGCGTGTGTAGTATTCGTTGGAAACGACGCTCCATTGATAAGTATGGGCGCGTCGGAGTCGACGATTTTGGATCCCTTAGGTTGTATGATAAAGAATTTTAAAAAGGGATTTACAGTATGTGATTTTGGGATTAAAATGTCTCCTGCACGTTTGATCACTTTGTGTACTAGGGAATGGCCTACTTTGGTTGCGGCATGGCCGCCACGTGGCAGTTTAGATCCAAATCTGGTACAGCGTGTACACGTGGCTGTATCAGGTAGGCCTGAACTTTACGGACAGTTTCCATACATTGATTGTTGGAGACAGGCCGTAAACGACTCGCCAAGATGGATCCGAATATGCCACGAGGAGCAATGTCGCCTCATGGTGGCCAGGACTCGTTTGTCCACTAGAGCCATGGTTACGCCCATTTTGGACACGCCCCCTGAGTCCGAGATCCCTATGCCGCCCCCTTACTTCTCCTCAAGGGGAAGTGATACAGGAAGTTCTACACCCCTTCCCCCGTTGTCCCGATCCGCTTCCTCCTCTAGCTCAGAGTCCATCCCCCTCATTACTAAACACCCCCTTCCGGTACCAACTCCCGTTAAACCCACATATCCTGATTTGGCACCATTTCAAGCTTCCGGTCAGGCTTCCTCTAGCCCGGCTCGGAATATTCTATTCACCGACCTTCCCCACAATAAAGCTTCCACATCCCCATGCCTTACTACCCCTCGACCGGAACCCCTAACTGACGCCCCTCAACGAATGTAACGGAACTGCTGGCACCCCGACCGGGTACCCTCCGCTGACGGATGCTCCTAGTGCTTTCCGAGGTCTCCAAGCACTCCACCAGACACCATAACCACTGTAGACTCCCACGAACCGCCGCAGCTTGGTTGGGGTCTTGCCACGCTACCCACTCTGGACCCAAGACCAGGGTCTAGCTTCCAGTAGATGGACCTCTCCGAATTCCAGAGAGCAGGAACAGGAACAAGCTCTTAGCAGAGCTCAGCGATAATACCCTGGGGAGTATAGTGATTATAGCAATCCCCAGAGTGTAGTTCTCCAATCCCCCAAACATGAGCCGAAACTTCATGAAGGTACAAGATGATCTGAGGTGCTAGCACACCCAGTCTGGCTTTTATTACAGTTGTACACATACAGGCCACACCCAGGGGGAGGCATAAAATAACCAATCACATACATGGTTCAGCCCACACATCCCCTCCCCTCAGATAACAGTAAACCCAATTATACAGTACACATTTTTAACCAAGTTCTGGATGTACCCCAAAACCAGGGGGTACACCTTTAAATCCAGCATCGCTGGATAGCCCTTATTCAGGGGGACAACATATCAAAAAATCAGTTCATTCGGATAAACGGTTCGGGAGATATGGGGTTCCAAAGATTTGACCGACCGCATGGGTAAAGTATCCGAAAACAGTTCCATGCATTTTGGCCCTGCGGTCGGTCACAAACAAGGGAATGAAAACAGACTAATTGCCTGTGTTATAGAGCCTGGAGAGGGTTTGAATGAATTCCCTTGTTTGTGGGGTTCTTTCTACCGAACGGCGGGCCATTCGGTAGTTTCCATACGAATTTCTGGAAGTATGGAGGTCTCAGCGGTGTTTGCCTAGTCGAGTGTCCGATTTTAGTTCCAGACACTCGACGGCAAAACACCGCTGTTCGGGAGTTTAAGATGGCCGCCGCCACGTGTTCGTTTCCCGAATGGCGGCCACCCAGAGGACAAAGAATACATTACACTGATTGCCAATTACCCGTTTGCAACATTGTTGCAAACGGTAATTGGAGGCACACTTATTCCTGGGTGGTCTGGTTTTTCGGTAGTTTCACTCAATATACTGAATGGAGTGATTCTACCGAACAATCAGATGAATGCTGCATACATATAACCCAGGTTAACTGAACACATAAAAGCATACATGATATTAAAGGACTAAAGGCAGTATTACTGTAATATGCTCCACAGTCTTAAAGGTACAGTATCCCAAAAGTCCGAATAGGTCCACGGATGGCCCTTAAAGGCCCAGTAGCAGTAATATAAACTATTACATGCCCAAATATAGTTTTTACAGTGCAATATGTCCAAATATAGTTCTCTAAATGTACCAATTTTCCAGGGGCCATAGTCAGCAGGTAGGAGGCGGGCAAACAGGCTTCTCCAATGCCCAGTGGCAAGGTTGGTTTCGTCACAACGAAGCCCTGTACTAACCCGACAACTGACCGGTACCCAAAAACCTAAAAATTATCAGATGCCACTTCGTTTGACTCCCGGGTCAGCATACCTTAATGATTTAGGTCAAATGGTGTATGCTTACTCAATCTTCGTATATGTCCCATTCACAACTACCGATCTCTTGAATTGGAAAACCCATAATTCCTCGTATACTGATAAACCACAAGCCATGACCGACCTGTTCACCTCGATAGTCCAGACGCACAATCCAACTTGGGCTGATTGCCAGCAATTATTAATGACATTGTTTAACAACGAGGAGAGGACTAGGATAAACCAAGCGGCCATTAAAGCGCTGGAAGAAGAAGCTCGTACATTAAATCAAGCTAATCCAGCAGCATGGGCCGCAACTCATTATCCTAATGCTGATCCCGAATGGGATGTTAATGGCGCAGACATGGTTCGTTTAAGAAAGGTCCCGCGATAGAGAAGATAGGGACTTTGTAGGATTGGCTGACACGGTCATGGATGACTATTGATACCGACCGGGCTCCATCCCCCTTGGCCGAGCGGAGCCTATGGTCGAAGTATCAATAGGGGGAAAAAGGAGTGCATTCATGATTGATACTGGTGCTGAACATTCGGTGGTGACTGATCTGGTTGCTCCTCCATCTGGAAGAACTATTACCGTAATAGGAACAACTGGAAGAAGTGCTGCAAAACCGGTTCTTAAAAGTCGACAATGTGCATTGGGAGGCCACGTAGTGAAACATCAATTCCTTTATATGCCTGAATGTCCAGTCCAATTGCTGGGACGTGATTTGCTATCAAAATTACAAGCGCAGATAACGTTCCTACCAAATGGAACAACATCCTTAAAGTTTAATGGACCTTCAGGTATTATGACATTATCTGTACCAAAGGAAGAAGAGTGGCGACTTTATACAGCGTTGACTGGCCAAAACCCTAAGAGTGATGAATCCTTATTCAACATACCAGGAGTTTGGGCAGAGAACAAACCACCAGGACTGGCCCGCAATATTCCACCCATTCGAATTGAACTAAAACTTGGGGTTTATCCAGTGAGCCTACGGCGATATCATATCCCGCAGAAGGCTAAGAAGAATATTCAATCTTATCTGGATAAGTTCATACGGTATGGTATCCTAAAATTCTGTACTTCCCCCTGGAACACCCCATTGCTGCCTGTTCAAAAGCCCGGTACAGATGAGTATCGCCCTGTGCAGGACTTGAGAGCAGTCAATGATGCGGTTGTCAGTATACATCCAGTTGTGCCCAATCCGTATAACCTGCTTGCTTTAATTCCGGGCGGGGCTACCTATTTTACAGTCTTAGACCTCAAAGATGCCTTCTTTTGCCTCCGAATTGCCGCAGAAAGCCAATGTATCTTCGCTTTCCAATGGGAAAATGCTGTAACGGGCTCGAAACGCCAGATGACTTGGACAAGACTGCCCCAAGGGTTTAAAAATTCACCTACCCTATTTGGTTCAGCTCTAAGTCAAGACTTACTGGATTTCAAGTCCATCCCAGGAGAGTGTGTATTATTACAATATGTAGATGACTTGTTGATAGCCGCAGTCACAAGAGAAATATGTCAGCAAGCAACACACGAGCTACTACACATTCTCTGGAAGGCAGGATACAAGGTGTCTAGGAAGAAGGCTCAGTTGTGTCTGCCAACTGTCAAATATCTGGGATTCCATATCTCTGAAGGTCAAAGAATAATGGGGCCAGAGAGAAAAGAAGCTGTGTGCCAAATACCAATACCCAAGAATAGAAGACAAGTGCGAGAATTCTTGGGGGCAGCAGGCTTCTGTAGGATATGGATTCCCAGTTATGCGATACTGGCGAAACCACTGTATGCAGCTATCAAGGGTACATAACACGACCCCTTCCTATGGACCCCAGAACAACAAAAGGCATTTGAAGATGTGAAGAAGGCTTTGATGAGTGCCCCAGCATTAGGTCTACCTGATCACACACGACCATTCTACTTATATGTACACGAGCAAAGAAGAATGGCTGTGGGAGTATTGACACAGTACTTGGGATCATGGCAAAGACCTGTTGCCTATATGTCTAAGCAATTGGAAGCAGTGGCCAGTGGTCTTCCACCTTGTCTAAGAGCCATAGCTGCAGCCGCCCTGCTGGTAGCTGAAGCCGATAAACTCACTCTGGGTCAAGAACTTTATGTACGAGTCCCACACGCAGTACAGACATTGTTGGATTACAAAGGCAATCATTGGTTCAGTAACAGCCGTATGACCAAGTATCAAGCAATGTTGTGTGAAAACCCAAGAGTGCATTTAGAGACTGTCAATACCTTAAATCCAGCTACCCTTTTGCCGCAACCTACTGAAAGTCAACACGATTGTTTGGAGGTGATGGATGAAGTATTTTCAAGTAGACCAGATCTTCGTGACTTTCCCATCCAGAACCCAGATGTCTAATATTATACAGATGGCAGTAGTTATGTGAAAGAAGGGATTCGCTATGCAGGATACGCAGTAACAACGATAGACAAGGTGATAGAAGCTCGGCCACTGTCAAAAGGAACATCTGCACAAAAGGCAGAATTGATAGCACTAACACGAGCGTTACAATTGGCTGAAGGTTTACGAGTGAACATCTACACGGACTCCAAGTATGCGTTTTTAACCACTCATGCCCACGGAGCTTTGTATAAAGAAAGAGGACTATTGAATTCAGAGGGCAAAGAAATCAAGTACGCAGCTGAAATACTACAACTATTGGAAGCAGTATGGGAACCGAAAGAAGTTGGTATTATACATTGTCGAGCGCATCTGAGAGGAGATGGTGATGTAACTAAAGGAAACCGGATGGCAGATAATGCAACTAAGCGTGCCGCTGAATCAGGAAGACAGGAATATGTGGAACATATAGCTGCTCTTATACCGACTCCACTGTCTCAATGGACTCCAGTTTATACAGCTCAAGAAGAGGAGTGGTTAAAGACCTGAACCTGGAAAGTACCTGGAGAACAAATGGTATCAGTTAGAAGATGGGAGAATAGTTATTCCAGCATCACTAGCGGTAGAAATTGTCCAAAACTATCACAACGGGACACATTCTAGAAGAGATAGTACAGAAGAATCTCTCAGAAAACCAGGGCCGCCATCAGGGGGTGACAACCATTACAGTTGTCACGGGCCCGGCGGCCCTGGGGGGCCCGGCGGCCCAGGCCCCACGTGTGGGGCCCATCGGGTGGCCCACACACTTAGGGCCACCCGATGAGCCCCCTCGTTCAGGGGCCCGGTCAGCGCTGTGGCCGTTGTATAGCGCGACCGGGCCCCTTAAAAAAAAAAAAAAAGCAGCCGCAAGTGCTGCTGGGAGGAAGTGCTCACTTCCTCCCAGCTCACTCCGCGCGGGAGGAGCGCGCGGCCAGGCAATGAAGAGGGAGCAGCGCCGACTCCCATCATCCCCAGCCACCCTCCTGCAAAGAAAAGGTAAGAGACAGGAGGGTGGCTGGAAAATGAGCTGTGTGTATGTATGTATGTCTGTCTGCCTGTATGTATGCATGCATGTATGTGTATGTCTGTGTGTATGCATGTATGTGTATGTATGTCTGTCTGTATGCATGTATGTCTATGTATGTATGTCTGTCTGGATGTATGCATGTGTATGTCTGTATGCGTGTATGTATGTATGTCTGTGTGTATGCATGTATGTGTATGTCTGTCTGTCTGTCTGTATGCATGTATGTCTGTATGCATTTATGTCTGTCTGTATGCATGTATGTCTGTATGCATGTCTGTCTGTATGCATGTGTATGTCTGTATGCATGTATGTCTATGTATGTATGTCTGTCTGGATGCATGCATGTCTGTCTGTATGCGTGTATGTCTGTGTGTCTGGATGCATGTATATGTATGTATGTCTGTCTATGTATGTCTGTCTGCATGTATGTATGTGTGTATGTCTATGTATGTATGTCTGTCTGGATGCATGCATGTCTGTCTGTATGTCTCTGTCTGTCTGTATGCGTGTGTCTGTCTGTATGCGTGTGTCTGTCTGTATGCGTGTATGTCTGTCTGTATGTATGCGTGTATGTCTGTGTGTCTGGATGCATGTATGTGTATGTCTGTCTGCATGCATGTATGTCTGTCCGTATGTCTATGTGTGTATGTCTGTATGTATGTCTGTGTCTATGTATGTATGTCTGTCTGTATGTATGTATATTTCTGTATGTATGTCTGGATGCATGTCTGTGTGTATGTCTATGTCTGTCTGACTGACTGCATGCATGTATGTCTACGTATGTATGTCTGTCTATGTATGTTTGTGTATGTCTGTATGCATACATGTATGTCTGTATGCATGTATGTCTGTATGTATGTCTATGTATGTATATATGTATGTCTGTATGTCATTATATATGTATGTCTGCATATTATTATGAACGTAGGTCTGTGTGTATGTGTGTATGGATGTCTGTATGCATGTATGTCTGTCAGTATGTCTGTATATATGCATGTATGTCAGTCTGAATGTCTGTATGTCTGTATGCCATTATGAATGTATGTGTGTATGGATGTCAGTGTCTGTATGTATGAATGTGTGTGTATGTATGTATGTATGTATGTCGGTGTCTGTATGTATGTGTGTCTGTATGTATGTTATTATGTGTCTGTCTGTCACTATGTATGCCTGTGTGTATGTGTCAGTATGTATGCCTGTATGCGTGTATGTCTGTTTCAGTATGTGTGTCTGTTAGTATGTATCTGTGTCCTTTTGTATCAGTGTGTGCGTTTGTGTCTGTGTGTGGACCCAGTGGGCGGTATTTGGAGGCGGGCCCCAGACCCTGAGCTGAGTTAGGGGCCCCAAAATTTCTGGTGGCGGCCCTGCAGAAAACATTTCTACATACCAAGATTGTCCAACTTAGCTCAAGCCATTGTACGAAGATGTGTAACATGTGCTAAAAATAATGCAAGGCAAGGACCAGTAAAGCCACCAGGAGTTCAGTATATGGGGGGACTCCCTATGTCCGATCTACAAATTGACTATACAGTTATGCCTAAATCTGGTGGACATCGCTACCTACTAGTAGTTGTGTGCACCTATTCAGGCTGGGTAGAAGCATGTCCTACTCGTACAGAGAAAGCAGGAGAAGTTGTGAGATTCCTGCTACGAGAAATAATACCCCGATATGGACTACCCTGTTCTATAGGATCGGACAATGGTCCAGCTTTTGTTCATCAGTGCCTACAACAACTGACTCATATGCTTGGTATAAAGTGGAGACTTCATACGGCATATAGACCTCAGAGTTCTGGTAAAGTAGAGAGAATGAATAGAACTATTAAGAACCAGTTGGCAAAAATGTGTCAGGAAACTCAGCTTGAGTGGAACGTTCTTTTGCCTATAGCTCTGTTGCGAATTCGCAGTACACCTACCAGAAGGATGGGTCTCTCTCCTTTTGAAATCATGTATGGGCGTCCACCTCCCGTACTTGGTAACTTAAGGGGGGATGTGAGTCAGTTGGGAGAAGGAATTACCCGGCAGCAGGTTGTAGAGTTGGGTAAGACTATGGAGGAGGTACAGAAATGGGTACAAGATAGATTACCTGTGAATATTTATCCCCCTGTTCATAGTTACCATCCAGGAGACCAAGTGTGGATTAAATAGTGGAATAATATACCTTTAGGGCCTAAGTGGAGGGGTCCTTATGTTGTTCTTTTGTCTACCCCTACAGCGATAAAAGTGGCCGAAGTGACTCCGTGGATTCATCACTCCTGGGTTAAACCAGCAGCAGTAGATTCTTGGCAAGCTACAACAGATCCAGAGAATCCCTGCAAGATCCGGTTAAAGCGCACGACTCAGTCGGAGTGACGAGGAAACCTTGTGGATTACAAATTTTATTGTTTCAGAGATTGGTAAGTGAGTGTTTAGACGGCCATAATAACGCTTGTCCGCTCACCAACGTGTCATTTAAAAGCCAGGAAAGTCTCGAAGGGACCCCTGTGAAGACGAGCAGAACTCCATTCCCTGCAGCCCTTACATCCTGGAAGCTGAGGTGCCATCGCACGGACAAAGACTGAGGATGCAGCCGACGAAAGATGTGCTTATGATAATGTTTATTTATATGTCTTTTTATATTCAGGAAGGTAGAGGTACCGACACTCCTAGCTGTGAGGTTTGCATTAAGACTACAAGAACAGGTAATCATATTTCCCAGACCCTAATTTGGCATTCGCAATATGAGTGTAAAGGAGATGTGTCTAGGTGTAGATACTTAAATGTAGAGTATAGTGTGTGCCATTTAGGAGTAGGAGAACCTAAGTGCTTCAATCCGGAATATCAACCCCGTACAATTTGGTTGACCCTCAGGAATGGAGATCCTCAGGGGACCCTAATAAATAAAACAGTGTTAGAATCCGTACATTATTCGGGTGTTCTGCTATTTGATGCATGTAAAGCGATATCAAGTGGTAGAAAGCCATGGAATGTATGTGGGGATCTTAGATGGGAGAGAACGTATGGGTCTAATGATAAATATATTTGTCCCAGTAGTAAAAATAAGTATGTGAGTCCAAGATGCCCAAATAGAGAATATAATTTTTGCCCATATTGGTCTTGTGTGGGGTGGGCAACTTGGGGACAGACAGCAGACAAGGATATGATTGTTACTAAGTTGCCTACCAATCCATACTGTAAGTCTATGGAATGCAATCCAGTCCATATTCTTATAAATAATCCTGACCAATTCTTAGATAAATATGGTAACTTATTTGGGTTTCAAATATATGGGACGGGTTTAGACCCTGGGACAATATTGTTTATAGGGATAGAGACCGATACTGTAACCTCCCAAACTCATCAGGTATTCCATTCTTTTTATGAAGAGATGAGTATAGATAATAAGATCCCCCATAACGCTAAAAACCTGTTCATAGATTTAGCTGAGAGTATTGCTGGTAGTAGTGATGTACCGAACTGTCCGCCGGCGGACAGTTCCCGGCGAACTTAGCGTGTTCGCGTTCGCCGCGGCGGGCGGACACATGCGCAGTTCGATCCGCCCCCTATTCGTCATCATTGGGCAAACTTTGACCCTGTGCCTCTCGGTCAGCAGACACATTCCAGCCAATCAGCAGCACTCCCTCCCTTCCACACCCTCCAACCTCCCTCCCAGCATCCATTTTCGATTCATTCTGAAGCTGCATGCTTAGTGAGAGGAGGGAAAGTTTAGCTGCTGCTGATTAGATAGGGAAATTGATAGCTAGGCTAGGGTATTCAGTGTCCACTACAATCCTGAAGGACTCATCTGATCTCTGCTGTAAGAACAGCACCCCAAAAAGCCCTTTTTAGGGCTAGAACATCAGGCTGCTTTTTTTTTTTCTTTTTTTTCCCTGTGTAATGTAATTGCAGGTGCCTGCCTGCCAGCTTCTGTGTGAGGTTCACATTGGATACTGTGCCCACTTGCCCAGTGCCACCACTCATATCTGGGGTCACAATAGGTTAAGCTTTAGATTTAAAATAAATAATTTTTTTTCACTGTAATAGAAGAGCAGTTGCCTGCCTGCCAGCTTCTGTGTCAGGTTGGATGCCTTGCCCATTTGCACAGTCAGTGCCACCACTCATATCTGTTTTTACAATAGGTTAAGCTTTAGATTTAAAAGAAATAATTTTTTTTCACTGTAATAGAAGAGCAGTTGCCTGCCTGTCAGCTTCTGTGTCAGGTTGGATGCCTTGCCCATTTGCACAGTCAGTGCCACCACTCATATGAGTTTTTACAATAGGTTAAGCTTTAGATTTAAAATAAATATTTTTTTTTCACTGTAATAGAAGAGCAGTTGCCTGCCTGCCAGCTTCTGTGTCAGGTTGGATGCCTTGCCCATTTGCACAGTCAGTGCCACCACTCATATCTGTTTTTACAATAGGTTAAGCTTTAGATTTAAAATAAATAAAAAAAATTTCACTGTAATAGAAGAGCAGTTGCCTGCCTGCCAGCTTCTGTGTCAGGTTGGATGCCTTGCCCATTTGCACAGTCAGTGCCACCACTCATATCTGTTTTTACAATAGGTTAAGCTTTAGATTTAAAAGAAATATTTTTTTTTCACTGTAATAGAAGAGCAGTTGCCTGCCTGCCAGCTTCTGTGTCAGGTTGGATGCCTTGCCCATTTGCACAGTCAGTGCCACCACTCATATCTGTTTTTACAATAGGTTAAGCTTTAGATTTAAAATAAATAAAAAAAATTCACTGTAATAGAAGAGCAGTTGCCTGCCTGCCAGCTTCTGTGTCAGGTTGGATGCCTTGCCCATTTGCACAGTCAGTGCCACCACTCATATCTGTTTTTACAATAGGTTAAGCTTTAGATTTAAAAGAAATAATTTTTTTTCACTGTAATAGAAGAGCAGTTGCCTGCCTGCCAGCTTCTATGTGAGGTTCACATTGGATACTGTGCCCACTTGCCCAGTGCCACCACTCATATCTGTTTTTACAATAGCTTAAGCTTTAGATTTAAAATAAATTATTTTTTTTCACTGTAATAGAAGAGCAGTTAGTTGTCTGCAAGCGTCTGGGTGTCAGGCCTACTTCAGCGTGTGCTCTGCAGACCTGTGCCAGCGTGCTTTGACAGTTGCCAATCATATCTGGTGTCTCTTTAGCGTGCTTTTACAAAGAAAAAAGGTTTCCAGTGTAAGCTAATAGCAGCCAGTCAGTGTCCTTCAAGCGGCTCTGTCAGGCCTTCCTTCAGCGTGTGCCCTGCACAACCCTGCCAGCGTACTTTGACAGTTGCCACTCATATCTGGTGTCTCTATAGCGTGCTTTTACAAAGAAAAAAGGTTTCCAGTGTAAGCTAATAGCAGCCAGTCAGTGTCCTTCAAGCGGCTCTGTCAGGCCTTCCTTCAGCATGTGCCCTGCACAACACTGCCAGCGTGCTTTGACAGTTGCCAATCATATCTGGTGTCTCTTTAGCGTGCTTTTACAAAGAAAAATGGTTTCCAGTGTAAGCTAATAGCAGCCAGTCAGTGTCCTTCAAGCGGCTCTGTCAGGCCTTCCTTCAGCGTGTGCCCTGCACAACCCTGCCAGCGTACTTTGACAGTTTTCACTCATATCTGGTGTCTCTATAGCGTGCTTTTAAAACCAAAATTGTGTTTCCACTGTAATAGAAGAGCAGTTGCCTGCCTGCCAGCTTCTGTGTGAGGTTCACAGTGGATACTGTGCCCTCTTGCCCAGTGCCACCACTCATATCTGTTTTTACAATAGCTTAAGCTTTAGATTTAAAATAAATAATTTTTTTTCACTGTAATAGAAGAGCAGTTAGTTGTCTGCAAGCGTCTGGGTGTCAGGCCTACTTCAGCGTGTGCTCTGCAGACCTGTGCCAGCGTGCTTTGACAGTTGCCAATCATATCTGGTGTCTCTTTAGCGTGCTTTTACAAAGAAAAAAGGTTTCCAGTGTAAGCTAATAGCAGCCAGTCAGTGTCCTTCAAGCGGCTCTGTCAGGCCTTCCTTCAGCGTGTGCCCTGCACAACCCTGCCAGCGTACTTTGACAGTTGCCACTCATATCTGGTGTCTCTATAGCGTGCTTTTACAAAGAAAAAAGGTTTCCAGTGTAAGCTAATAGCAGCCAGTCAGTGTCCTTCAAGCGGCTCTGTCAGGCCTTCCTTCAGCATGTGCCCTGCACAACACTGCCAGCGTGCTTTGACAGTTGCCAATCATATCTGGTGTCTCTTTAGCGTGCTTTTACAAAGAAAAATGGTTTCCAGTGTAAGCTAATAGCAGCCAGTCAGTGTCCTTCAAGCGGCTCTGTCAGGCCTTCCTTCAGCGTGTGCCCTGCACAACCCTGCCAGCGTACTTTGACAGTTTTCACTCATATCTGGTGTCTCTATAGCGTGCTTTTAAAACCAAAATTGTGTTTCCACTGTAATAGAAGAGCAGTTGCCTGCCTGCCAGCTTCTGTGTGAGGTTCACAGTGGATACTGTGCCCTCTTGCCCAGTGCCACCACTCATATCTGTTTTTACAATAGCTTAAGCTTTAGATTTAAAATAAATAATTTTTTTTCACTGTAATAGAAGAGCAGTTAGTTGTCTGCAAGCGTCTGGGTGTCAGGCCTACTTCAGCGTGTGCTCTGCAGACCTGTGCCAGCGTGCTTTGACAGTTGCCAATCATATCTGGTGTCTCTTTAGCGTGCTTTTACAAAGAAAAAAGGTTTCCAGTGTAAGCTAATAGCAGCCAGTCAGTGTCCTTCAAGCGGCTCTGTCAGGCCTTCCTTCAGCGTGTGCCCTGCACAACCCTGCCAGCGTACTTTGACAGTTGCCACTCATATCTGGTGTCTCTATAGCGTGCTTTTACAAAGAAAAAAGGTTTCCAGTGTAAGCTAATAGCAGCCAGTCAGTGTCCTTCAAGCGGCTCTGTCAGGCCTTCCTTCAGCATGTGCCCTGCACAACACTGCCAGCGTGCTTTGACAGTTGCCAATCATATCTGGTGTCTCTTTAGCGTGCTTTTACAAAGAAAAATGGTTTCCAGTGTAAGCTAATAGCAGCCAGTCAGTGTCCTTCAAGCGGCTCTGTCAGGCCTTCCTTCAGCGTGTGCCCTGCACAACCCTGCCAGCGTACTTTGACAGTTTTCACTCATATCTGGTGTCTCTATAGCGTGCTTTTAAAACCAAAATTGTGTTTCCACTGTAATAGAAGAGCAGTTGCCTGCCTGCCAGCTTCTGTGTGAGGTTCACAGTGGATACTGTGCCCTCTTGCCCAGTGCCACCACTCATATCTGTTTTTACAATAGCTTAAGCTTTAGATTTAAAATAAATAATTTTTTTTCACTGTAATAGAAGAGCAGTTAGTTGTCTGCAAGCGTCTGGGTGTCAGGCCTACTTCAGCGTGTGCTCTGCAGACCTGTGCCAGCGTGCTTTGACAGTTGCCAATCATATCTGGTGTCTCTTTAGCGTGCTTTTACAAAGAAAAAAGGTTTCCAGTGTAAGCTAATAGCAGCCAGTCAGTGTCCTTCAAGCGGCTCTGTCAGGCCTTCCTTCAGCGTGTGCCCTGCACAACCCTGCCAGCGTACTTTGACAGTTGCCACTCATATCTGGTGTCTCTATAGCGTGCTTTTACAAAGAAAAAAGGTTTCCAGTGTAAGCTAATAGCAGCCAGTCAGTGTCCTTCAAGCGGCTCTGTCAGGCCTTCCTTCAGCGTGTGCCCTGCACAACCCTGCCAGCGTACTTTGACAGTTGCCAATCATATCTGGTGTCTCTATAGCGTGCTTTTAAAACCAAAATTTTGTTTCCACCGTAATAGAAGAGCAGTTGCCTGCCTGCCAGCTTCTGTGTGAGGTTCACAGTGGATACTGTGCCCTCTTGCCCAGTGCCACCACTCATATCTGTTTTTACAATAGCTTAAGCTTTAGATTTAAAATAAATAATTTTTTTTCACTGTAATAGAAGAGCAGTTAGTTGTCTGCAAGCGTCTGGGTGTCAGGCCTACTTCAGCGTGTGCTCTGCAGACCTGTGCCAGCGTGCTTTGACAGTTGCCAATCATATCTGGTGTCTCTTTAGCGTGCTTTTACAAAGAAAAAAGGTTTCCAGTGTAAGCTAATAGCAGCCAGTCAGTGTCCTTCAAGCGGCTCTGTCAGGCCTTCCTTCAGCGTGTGCCCTGCACAACCCTGCCAGCGTACTTTGACAGTTGCCACTCATATCTGGTGTCTCTATAGCGTGCTTTTACAAAGAAAAAAGGTTTCCAGTGTAAGCTAATAGCAGCCAGTCAGTGTCCTTCAAGCGGCTCTGTCAGGCCTTCCTTCAGCATGTGCCCTGCACAACACTGCCAGCGTGCTTTGACAGTTGCCAATCATATCTGGTGTCTCTTTAGCGTGCTTTTACAAAGAAAAATGGTTTCCAGTGTAAGCTAATAGCAGCCAGTCAGTGTCCTTCAAGCGGCTCTGTCAGGCCTTCCTTCAGCGTGTGCCCTGCACAACCCTGCCAGCGTACTTTGACAGTTTTCACTCATATCTGGTGTCTCTATAGCGTGCTTTTAAAACCAAAATTGTGTTTCCACTGTAATAGAAGAGCAGTTGCCTGCCTGCCAGCTTCTGTGTGAGGTTCACAGTGGATACTGTGCCCTCTTGCCCAGTGCCACCACTCATATCTGTTTTTACAATAGCTTAAGCTTTAGATTTAAAATAAATATTTTTTTTTCACTGTAATAGAAGAGCAGTTAGTTGTCTGCAAGCGTCTGGGTGTCAGGCCTACTTCAGCGTGTGCTCTGCAGACCTGTGCCAGCGTGCTTTAACAGTTGCCAATCATATCTGGTGTCTCTTTAGCGTGCTTTTACAAAGAAAAAAGGTTTCCAGTGTAAGCTAATAGCAGCCAGTCAGTGTCCTTCAAGCGGCTCTGTCAGGCCTTCCTTCAGCGTGTGCCCTGCACAACCCTGCCAGCGTACTTTGACAGTTTTCACTCATATCTGGTGTCTCTATAGCGTGCTTTTAAAACCAAAATTGTGTTTCCACTGTAATAGAAGAGCAGTTGCCTGCCAGCCAGCTTCTGTGTGAGGTTCACAGTGGATACTGTGCCCTCTTGCCCAGTGCCACCACTCATATCTGTTTTTACAATAGCTTAAGCTTTAGATTTAAAATAAATAATTTTTTTTCACTGTAATAGAAGAGCAGTTAGTTGTCTGCAAGCGTCTGGGTGTCAGGCCTACTTCAGCGTGTGCTCTGCAGACCTGTGCCAGCGTGCTTTGACAGTTGCCAATCATATCTGGTGTCTCTTTAGCGTGCTTTTACAAAGAAAAAAGGTTTCCAGTGTAAGCTAATAGCAGCCAGTCAGTGTCCTTCAAGCGGCTCTGTCAGGCCTTCCTTCAGCGTGTGCCCTGCACAACCCTGCCAGCGTACTTTGACAGTTGCCACTCATATCTGGTGTCTCTATAGCGTGCTTTTACAAAGAAAAAAGGTTTCCAGTGTAAGCTAATAGCAGCCAGTCAGTGTCCTTCAAGCGGCTCTGTCAGGCCTTCCTTCAGCGTGTGCCCTGCACAACCCTGCCAGCGTACTTTGACAGTTGCCAATCATATCTGGTGTCTCTATAGCGTGCTTTTAAAACCAAAATTTTGTTTCCACTGTAATAGAAGAGCAGTTGCCTGCCTGCCAGCTTCTGTGTGAGGTTCACAGTGGATACTGTGCCCTCTTGCCCAGTGCCACCACTCATATCTGTTTTTACAATAGCTTAAGCTTTAGATTTAAAATAAATAATTTTTTTTCACTGTAATAGAAGAGCAGTTAGTTGTCTGCAAGCGTCTGGGTGTCAGGCCTACTTCAGCGTGTGCTCTGCAGACCTGTGCCAGCGTGCTTTGACAGTTGCCAATCATATCTGGTGTCTCTTTAGCGTGCTTTTACAAAGAAAAAAGGTTTCCAGTGTAAGCTAATAGCAGCCAGTCAGTGTCCTTCAAGCGGCTCTGTCAGGCCTTCCTTCAGCGTGTGCCCTGCACAACCCTGCCAGCGTACTTTGACAGTTGCCACTCATATCTGGTGTCTCTATAGCGTGCTTTTACAAAGAAAAAAGGTTTCCAGTGTAAGCTAATAGCAGCCAGTCAGTGTCCTTCAAGCGGCTCTGTCAGGCCTTCCTTCAGCATGTGCCCTGCACAACACTGCCAGCGTGCTTTGACAGTTGCCAATCATATCTGGTGTCTCTTTAGCGTGCTTTTACAAAGAAAAATGGTTTCCAGTGTAAGCTAATAGCAGCCAGTCAGTGTCCTTCAAGCGGCTCTGTCAGGCCTTCCTTCAGCGTGTGCCCTGCACAACCCTGCCAGCGTACTTTGACAGTTTTCACTCATATCTGGTGTCTCTATAGCGTGCTTTTAAAACCAAAATTGTGTTTCCACTGTAATAGAAGAGCAGTTGCCTGCCTGCCAGCTTCTGTGTGAGGTTCACAGTGGATACTGTGCCCTCTTGCCCAGTGCCACCACTCATATCTGTTTTTACAATAGCTTAAGCTTTAGATTTAAAATAAATATTTTTTTTTCACTGTAATAGAAGAGCAGTTAGTTGTCTGCAAGCGTCTGGGTGTCAGGCCTACTTCAGCGTGTGCTCTGCAGACCTGTGCCAGCGTGCTTTAACAGTTGCCAATCATATCTGGTGTCTCTTTAGCGTGCTTTTACAAAGAAAAAAGGTTTCCAGTGTAAGCTAATAGCAGCCAGTCAGTGTCCTTCAAGCGGCTCTGTCAGGCCTTCCTTCAGCGTGTGCCCTGCACAACCCTGCCAGCGTACTTTGACAGTTTTCACTCATATCTGGTGTCTCTATAGCGTGCTTTTAAAACCAAAATTGTGTTTCCACTGTAATAGAAGAGCAGTTGCCTGCCAGCCAGCTTCTGTGTGAGGTTCACAGTGGATACTGTGCCCTCTTGCCCAGTGCCACCACTCATATCTGTTTTTACAATAGCTTAAGCTTTAGATTTAAAATAAATTATTTTTTTTCACTGTAATAGAAGAGCAGTTAGTTGTCTGCAAGCGTCTGGGTGTCAGGCCTACTTCAGCGTGTGCTCTGCAGACCTGTGCCAGCGTGCTTTGACAGTTGCCAATCATATCTGGTGTCTCTTTAGCGTGCTTTTACAAAGAAAAAAGGTTTCCAGTGTAAGCTAATAGCAGCCAGTCAGTGTCCTTCAAGCGGCTCTGTCAGGCCTTCCTTCAGCGTGTGCCCTGCACAACCCTGCCAGCGTACTTTGACAGTTGCCACTCATATCTGGTGTCTCTATAGCGTGCTTTTACAAAGAAAAAAGGTTTCCAGTGTAAGCTAATAGCAGCCAGTCAGTGTCCTTCAAGCGGCTCTGTCAGGCCTTCCTTCAGCATGTGCCCTGCACAACACTGCCAGCGTGCTTTGACAGTTGCCAATCATATCTGGTGTCTCTTTAGCGTGCTTTTACAAAGAAAAATGGTTTCCAGTGTAAGCTAATAGCAGCCAGTCAGTGTCCTTCAAGCGGCTCTGTCAGGCCTTCCTTCAGCGTGTGCCCTGCACAACCCTGCCAGCGTACTTTGACAGTTTTCACTCATATCTGGTGTCTCTATAGCGTGCTTTTAAAACCAAAATTGTGTTTCCACTGTAATAGAAGAGCAGTTGCCTGCCTGCCAGCTTCTGTTTGAGGTTCACAGTGGATACTGTGCCCTCTTGCCCAGTGCCACCACTCATATCTGTTTTTACAATAGCTTAAGCTTTAGATTTAAAATAAATAATTTTTTTTCACTGTAATAGAAGAGCAGTTAGTTGTCTGCAAGCGTCTGGGTGTCAGGCCTACTTCAGCGTGTGCTCTGCAGACCTGTGCCAGCGTGCTTTGACAGTTGCCAATCATATCTGGTGTCTCTTTAGCGTGCTTTTACAAAGAAAAAAGGTTTCCAGTGTAAGCTAATAGCAGCCAGTCAGTGTCCTTCAAGCGGCTCTGTCAGGCCTTCCTTCAGCGTGTGCCCTGCACAACCCTGCCAGCGTACTTTGACAGTTGCCACTCATATCTGGTGTCTCTATAGCGTGCTTTTACAAAGAAAAAAGGTTTCCAGTGTAAGCTAATAGCAGCCAGTCAGTGTCCTTCAAGCGGCTCTGTCAGGCCTTCCTTCAGCGTGTGCCCTGCACAACCCTGCCAGCGTACTTTGACAGTTGCCAATCATATCTGGTGTCTCTATAGCGTGCTTTTAAAACCAAAATTTTGTTTCCACTGTAATAGAAGAGCAGTTGCCTGCCTGCCAGCTTCTGTGTGAGGTTCACAGTGGATACTGTGCCCTCTTGCCCAGTGCCACCACTCATATCTGTTTTTACAATAGCTTAAGCTTTAGATTTAAAATAAATAATTTTTTTTCACTGTAATAGAAGAGCAGTTAGTTGTCTGCAAGCGTCTGGGTGTCAGGCCTACTTCAGCGTGTGCTCTGCAGACCTGTGCCAGCGTGCTTTGACAGTTGCCAATCATATCTGGTGTCTCTTTAGCGTGCTTTTACAAAGAAAAAAGGTTTCCAGTGTAAGCTAATAGCAGCCAGTCAGTGTCCTTCAAGCGGCTCTGTCAGGCCTTCCTTCAGCGTGTGCCCTGCACAACCCTGCCAGCGTACTTTGACAGTTGCCACTCATATCTGGTGTCTCTATAGCGTGCTTTTACAAAGAAAAAAGGTTTCCAGTGTAAGCTAATAGCAGCCAGTCAGTGTCCTTCAAGCGGCTCTGTCAGGCCTTCCTTCAGCGTGTGCCCTGCACAACACTGCCAGCGTGCTTTGACAGTTGCCAATCATATCTGGTGTCTCTTTAGCGTGCTTATACAAAGAAAAAAGGTTTCCAGTGTAAGCTAATAGCAGCCAGTCAGTGTCCTTCAAGCGGCTCTGTCAGGCCTTCCTTCAGCGTGTGCCCTGCACAACACTGCCAGCGTGCTTTGACAGTTGCCAATCATATCTGGTGTCTCTTTAGCGTGCTTTTACAAAGAAAAAAGGTTTCCAGTGTAAGCTAATAGCAGCCAGTCAGTGTCCTTCAAGCGGCTCTGTCAGGCCTTCCTTCAGCGTGTGCCCTGCACAACCCTGCCAGCGTACTTTGACAGTTTTCACTCATATCTGGTGTCTCTATAGCGTGCTTTTAAAACCAAAATTGTGTTTCCACTGTAATAGAAGAGCAGTTGCCTGCCTGCCAGCTTCTGTGTGAGGTTCACAGTGGATACTGTGCCCTCTTGCCCAGTGCCACCACTCATATCTGTTTTTACAATAGCTTAAGCTTTAGATTTAAAATAAATAATTTTTTTTCACTGTAATAGAAGAGCAGTTAGTTGTCTGCAAGCGTCTGGGTGTCAGGCCTACTTCAGCGTGTGCTCTGCAGACCTGTGCCAGCGTGCTTTGACAGTTGCCAATCATATCTGGTGTCTCTTTAGCGTGCTTTTACAAAGAAAAAAGGTTTCCAGTGTAAGCTAATAGCAGCCAGTCAGTGTCCTTCAAGCGGCTCTGTCAGGCCTTCCTTCAGCGTGTGCCCTGCACAACCCTGCCAGCGTACTTTGACAGTTGCCACTCATATCTGGTGTCTCTATAGCGTGCTTTTACAAAGAAAAAAGGTTTCCAGTGTAAGCTAATAGCAGCCAGTCAGTGTCCTTCAAGCGGCTCTGTCAGGCCTTCCTTCAGCGTGTGCCCTGCACAACCCTGCCAGCGTACTTTGACAGTTGCCACTCATATCTGGTGTCTCTATAGCGTGCTTTTACAAAGAAAAAAGGTTTCCAGTGTAAGCTAATAGCAGCCAGTCAGTGTCCTTCAAGCGGCTCTGTCAGGCCTTCCTTCAGCATGTGCCCTGCACAACACTGCCAGCGTGCTTTGACAGTTGCCAATCATATCTGGTGTCTCTTTAGCGTGCTTTTACAAAGAAAAATGGTTTCCAGTGTAAGCTAATAGCAGCCAGTCAGTGTCCTTCAAGCGGCTCTGTCAGGCCTTCCTTCAGCGTGTGCCCTGCACAACCCTGCCAGCGTACTTTGACAGTTTTCACTCATATCTGGTGTCTCTATAGCGTGCTTTTAAAACCAAAATTGTGTTTCCACTGTAATAGAAGAGCAGTTGCCTGCCTGCCAGCTTCTGTGTGAGGTTCACAGTGGATACTGTGCCCTCTTGCCCAGTGCCACCACTCATATCTGTTTTTACAATAGCTTAAGCTTTAGATTTAAAATAAATATTTTTTTTTCACTGTAATAGAAGAGCAGTTAGTTGTCTGCAAGCGTCTGGGTGTCAGGCCTACTTCAGCGTGTGCTCTGCAGACCTGTGCCAGCGTGCTTTAACAGTTGCCAATCATATCTGGTGTCTCTTTAGCGTGCTTTTACAAAGAAAAAAGGTTTCCAGTGTAAGCTAATAGCAGCCAGTCAGTGTCCTTCAAGCGGCTCTGTCAGGCCTTCCTTCAGCGTGTGCCCTGCACAACCCTGCCAGCGTACTTTGACAGTTTTCACTCATATCTGGTGTCTCTATAGCGTGCTTTTAAAACCAAAATTGTGTTTCCACTGTAATAGAAGAGCAGTTGCCTGCCAGCCAGCTTCTGTGTGAGGTTCACAGTGGATACTGTGCCCTCTTGCCCAGTGCCACCACTCATATCTGTTTTTACAATAGCTTAAGCTTTAGATTTAAAATAAATTATTTTTTTTCACTGTAATAGAAGAGCAGTTAGTTGTCTGCAAGCGTCTGGGTGTCAGGCCTACTTCAGCGTGTGCTCTGCAGACCTGTGCCAGCGTGCTTTGACAGTTGCCAATCATATCTGGTGTCTCTTTAGCGTGCTTTTACAAAGAAAAAAGGTTTCCAGTGTAAGCTAATAGCAGCCAGTCAGTGTCCTTCAAGCGGCTCTGTCAGGCCTTCCTTCAGCGTGTGCCCTGCACAACCCTGCCAGCGTACTTTGACAGTTGCCACTCATATCTGGTGTCTCTATAGCGTGCTTTTACAAAGAAAAAAGGTTTCCAGTGTAAGCTAATAGCAGCCAGTCAGTGTCCTTCAAGCGGCTCTGTCAGGCCTTCCTTCAGCATGTGCCCTGCACAACACTGCCAGCGTGCTTTGACAGTTGCCAATCATATCTGGTGTCTCTTTAGCGTGCTTTTACAAAGAAAAATGGTTTCCAGTGTAAGCTAATAGCAGCCAGTCAGTGTCCTTCAAGCGGCTCTGTCAGGCCTTCCTTCAGCGTGTGCCCTGCACAACCCTGCCAGCGTACTTTGACAGTTTTCACTCATATCTGGTGTCTCTATAGCGTGCTTTTAAAACCAAAATTGTGTTTCCACTGTAATAGAAGAGCAGTTGCCTGCCTGCCAGCTTCTGTTTGAGGTTCACAGTGGATACTGTGCCCTCTTGCCCAGTGCCACCACTCATATCTGTTTTTACAATAGCTTAAGCTTTAGATTTAAAATAAATAATTTTTTTTCACTGTAATAGAAGAGCAGTTAGTTGTCTGCAAGCGTCTGGGTGTCAGGCCTACTTCAGCGTGTGCTCTGCAGACCTGTGCCAGCGTGCTTTGACAGTTGCCAATCATATCTGGTGTCTCTTTAGCGTGCTTTTACAAAGAAAAAAGGTTTCCAGTGTAAGCTAATAGCAGCCAGTCAGTGTCCTTCAAGCGGCTCTGTCAGGCCTTCCTTCAGCGTGTGCCCTGCACAACCCTGCCAGCGTACTTTGACAGTTGCCACTCATATCTGGTGTCTCTATAGCGTGCTTTTACAAAGAAAAAAGGTTTCCAGTGTAAGCTAATAGCAGCCAGTCAGTGTCCTTCAAGCGGCTCTGTCAGGCCTTCCTTCAGCGTGTGCCCTGCACAACCCTGCCAGCGTACTTTGACAGTTGCCAATCATATCTGGTGTCTCTATAGCGTGCTTTTAAAACCAAAATTTTGTTTCCACTGTAATAGAAGAGCAGTTGCCTGCCTGCCAGCTTCTGTGTGAGGTTCACAGTGGATACTGTGCCCTCTTGCCCAGTGCCACCACTCATATCTGTTTTTACAATAGCTTAAGCTTTAGATTTAAAATAAATAATTTTTTTTCACTGTAATAGAAGAGCAGTTAGTTGTCTGCAAGCGTCTGGGTGTCAGGCCTACTTCAGCGTGTGCTCTGCAGACCTGTGCCAGCGTGCTTTGACAGTTGCCAATCATATCTGGTGTCTCTTTAGCGTGCTTTTACAAAGAAAAAAGGTTTCCAGTGTAAGCTAATAGCAGCCAGTCAGTGTCCTTCAAGCGGCTCTGTCAGGCCTTCCTTCAGCGTGTGCCCTGCACAACCCTGCCAGCGTACTTTGACAGTTGCCACTCATATCTGGTGTCTCTATAGCGTGCTTTTACAAAGAAAAAAGGTTTCCAGTGTAAGCTAATAGCAGCCAGTCAGTGTCCTTCAAGCGGCTCTGTCAGGCCTTCCTTCAGCGTGTGCCCTGCACAACACTGCCAGCGTGCTTTGACAGTTGCCAATCATATCTGGTGTCTCTTTAGCGTGCTTATACAAAGAAAAAAGGTTTCCAGTGTAAGCTAATAGCAGCCAGTCAGTGTCCTTCAAGCGGCTCTGTCAGGCCTTCCTTCAGCGTGTGCCCTGCACAACACTGCCAGCGTGCTTTGACAGTTGCCAATCATATCTGGTGTCTCTTTAGCGTGCTTTTACAAAGAAAAAAGGTTTCCAGTGTAAGCTAATAGCAGCCAGTCAGTGTCCTTCAAGCGGCTCTGTCAGGCCTTCCTTCAGCGTGTGCCCTGCACAACCCTGCCAGCGTACTTTGACAGTTTTCACTCATATCTGGTGTCTCTATAGCGTGCTTTTAAAACCAAAATTGTGTTTCCACTGTAATAGAAGAGCAGTTGCCTGCCTGCCAGCTTCTGTGTGAGGTTCACAGTGGATACTGTGCCCTCTTGCCCAGTGCCACCACTCATATCTGTTTTTACAATAGCTTAAGCTTTAGATTTAAAATAAATAATTTTTTTTCACTGTAATAGAAGAGCAGTTAGTTGTCTGCAAGCGTCTGGGTGTCAGGCCTACTTCAGCGTGTGCTCTGCAGACCTGTGCCAGCGTGCTTTGACAGTTGCCAATCATATCTGGTGTCTCTTTAGCGTGCTTTTACAAAGAAAAAAGGTTTCCAGTGTAAGCTAATAGCAGCCAGTCAGTGTCCTTCAAGCGGCTCTGTCAGGCCTTCCTTCAGCGTGTGCCCTGCACAACCCTGCCAGCGTACTTTGACAGTTGCCACTCATATCTGGTGTCTCTATAGCGTGCTTTTACAAAGAAAAAAGGTTTCCAGTGTAAGCTAATAGCAGCCAGTCAGTGTCCTTCAAGCGGCTCTGTCAGGCCTTCCTTCAGCATGTGCCCTGCACAACACTGCCAGCGTGCTTTGACAGTTGCCAATCATATCTGGTGTCTCTTTAGCGTGCTTTTACAAAGAAAAATGGTTTCCAGTGTAAGCTAATAGCAGCCAGTCAGTGTCCTTCAAGCGGCTCTGTCAGGCCTTCCTTCAGCGTGTGCCCTGCACAACCCTGCCAGCGTACTTTGACAGTTTTCACTCATATCTGGTGTCTCTATAGCGTGCTTTTAAAACCAAAATTGTGTTTCCACTGTAATAGAAGAGCAGTTGCCTGCCTGCCAGCTTCTGTGTGAGGTTCACAGTGGATACTGTGCCCTCTTGCCCAGTGCCACCACTCATATCTGTTTTTACAATAGCTTAAGCTTTAGATTTAAAATAAATAATTTTTTTTCACTGTAATAGAAGAGCAGTTAGTTGTCTGCAAGCGTCTGGGTGTCAGGCCTACTTCAGCGTGTGCTCTGCAGACCTGTGCCAGCGTGCTTTGACAGTTGCCAATCATATCTGGTGTCTCTTTAGCGTGCTTTTACAAAGAAAAAAGGTTTCCAGTGTAAGCTAATAGCAGCCAGTCAGTGTCCTTCAAGCGGCTCTGTCAGGCCTTCCTTCAGCGTGTGCCCTGCACAACCCTGCCAGCGTACTTTGCCAGTTGCCACTCATATCTGGTGTCTCTATAGCGTGCTTTTACAAAGAAAAAAGGTTTCCAGTGTAAGCTAATAGCAGCCAGTCAGTGTCCTTCAAGCGGCTCTGTCAGGCCTTCCTTCAGCGTGTGCCCTGCACAACCCTGCCAGCGTACTTTGACAGTTGCCAATCATATCTGGTGTCTCTATAGCGTGCTTTTAAAACCAAAATTTTGTTTCCACTGTAATAGAAGAGCAGTTGCCTGCCTGCCAGCTTCTGTGTGAGGTTCACAGTGGATACTGTGCCCTCTTGCCCAGTGCCACCACTCATATCTGTTTTTACAATAGCTTAAGCTTTAGATTTAAAATAAATAATTTTTTTTCACTGTAATAGAAGAGCAGTTAGTTGTCTGCAAGCGTCTGGGTGTCAGGCCTACTTCAGCGTGTGCTCTGCAGACCTGTGCCAGCGTGCTTTGACAGTTGCCAATCATATCTGGTGTCTCTTTAGCGTGCTTTTACAAAGAAAAAAGGTTTCCAGTGTAAGCTAATAGCAGCCAGTCAGTGTCCTTCAAGCGGCTCTGTCAGGCCTTCCTTCAGCGTGTGCCCTGCACAACCCTGCCAGCGTACTTTGACAGTTGCCACTCATATCTGGTGTCTCTATAGCGTGCTTTTACAAAGAAAAAAGGTTTCCAGTGTAAGCTAATAGCAGCCAGTCAGTGTCCTTCAAGCGGCTCTGTCAGGCCTTCCTTCAGCGTGTGCCCTGCACAACACTGCCAGCGTGCTTTGACAGTTGCCAATCATATCTGGTGTCTCTTTAGCGTGCTTATACAAAGAAAAAAGGTTTCCAGTGTAAGCTAATAGCAGCCAGTCAGTGTCCTTCAAGCGGCTCTGTCAGGCCTTCCTTCAGCGTGTGCCCTGCACAACACTGCCAGCGTGCTTTGACAGTTGCCAATCATATCTGGTGTCTCTTTAGCGTGCTTTTACAAAGAAAAAAGGTTTCCAGTGTAAGCTAATAGCAGCCAGTCAGTGTCCTTCAAGCGGCTCTGTCAGGCCTTCCTTCAGCGTGTGCCCTGCACAACCCTGCCAGCGTACTTTGACAGTTGCCACTCATATCTGGTGTCTCTATAGCGTGCTTTTACAAAGAAAAAAGGTTTCCAGTGTAAGCTAATAGCAGCCAGTCAGTGTCCTTTAAGCGGCTCTGTCAGGCCTTCCTTCAGCGTGTGCCCTGCACAACACTGCCAGCGTGCTTTGACAGTTGCCAATCATATCTGGTGTCTCTTTAGCGTGCTTTTACAAAGAAAAAAGGTTTCCAGTGTAAGCTAATAGCAGCCAGTCAGTGTCCTTCAAGCGGCTCTGTCAGGCCTTCCTTCAGCGTGTGCCCTGCACAACCCTGCCAGCGTACTTTGACAGTTGCCACTCATATCTGGTGTCTCTATAGCGTGCTTTTAAAACCAAAATTTTGTTTCCACTGTAATAGAAGAGCAGTTGCCTGCCTGCCAGCTTCTGTGTGAGGTTCACAGTGGATACTGTGCCCTCTTGCCCAGTGCCACCACTCATATCTGTTTTTACAATAGCTTAAGCTTTAGATTTAAAATAAATAATTTTTTTTCACTGTAATAGAAGAGCAGTTAGTTGTCTGCAAGCGTCTGGGTGTCAGGCCTACTTCAGCGTGTGCTCTGCAGACCTGTGCCAGCGTGCTTTGACAGTTGCCAATCATATCTGGTGTCTCTTTAGCATGCTTTTACAAAGAAAAAAGGTTTCCAGTGTAAGCTAATAGCAGCCAGTCAGTGTCCTTCAAGCGGCTCTGTCAGGCCTTCCTTCAGCGTGTGCCCTGCACAACCCTGCCAGCGTACTTTGACAGTTGCCACTCATATCTGGTGTCTCTATAGCGTGCTTTTACAAAGAAAAAAGGTTTCCAGTGTAAGCTAATAGCAGCCAGTCAGTGTCCTTCAAGCGGCTCTGTCAGGCCTTCCTTCAGCGTGTGCCCTGCACAACCCTGCCAGCGTACTTTGACAGTTGCCAATCATATCTGGTGTCTCTATAGCGTGCTTTTAAAACCAAAATTTTGTTTCCACTGTAATAGAAGAGCAGTTGCCTGCCTGCCAGCTTCTCTGTGAGGTTCACAGTGGATACTGTGCCCTCTTGCCCAGTGCCACCACTCATATCTGTTATTACAATAGCTTAAGCTTTAGATTTAAAATAAATATTTTTTTTTCACTGTAATAGAAGAGCAGTTAGTTGTCTGCAAGCGTCTGGGTGTCAGGCCTACTTCAGCGTGTGCTCTTCAGACCTGTGCCAGCGTGCTTTGACAGTTGCCAATCATATCTGGTGTCTCTTTAGCGTGCTTTTACAAAGAAAAAAGGTTTCCAGTGTAAGCTAATAGCAGCCAGTCAGTGTCCTTCAAGCGGCTCTGTCAGGCCTTCCTTCAGCGTGTGCCCTGCACAACCCTGCCAGCGTACTTTGACAGTTGCCACTCATATCTGGTGTCTCTATAGCGTGCTTTTAAAACCAAAATTTTGTTTCCACTGTAATAGAAGAGCAGTTGCCCGCCTGCCAGCTTCTGTGTGAGGTTCACAGTGGATACTGTGCCCTCTTGCCCAGTGCCACCACTGATATCTGTTTTTACAATAGCTTAAGCTTTAGATTTAAAATAAATAATTTTTTTTTCACTGTAATAGAAGAGCAGTTAGTTGTCTGCAAGCGTCTGGGTGTCAGGCCTACTTCAGCGTGTGCTCTGCAGACCTGTGCCAGCGTGCTTTGACAGTTGCCAATCATATCTGGTGTCTCTTTAGCGTGCTTTTACAAAGAAAAAAGGTTTCCAGTGTAAGCTAATAGCAGCCAGTCAGTGTCCTTCAAGCGGCTCTGTCAGGCCTTCCTTCAGCGTGTGCCCTGCACAACCCTGCCAGCGTACTTTGACAGTTGCCACTCATATCTGGTGTCTCTATAGCGTGCTTTTAAAACCAAAATTTTGTTTCCACTGTAATAGAAGAGCAGTTGCCCGCCTGCCAGCTTCTGTGTGAGGTTCACAGTGGATACTGTGCCCTCTTGCCCAGTGCCACCACTGATATCTGTTTTTACAATAGCTTAAGCTTTAGATTTAAAATAAATAATTTTTTTTTCACTGTAATAGAAGAGCAGTTAGTTGTCTGCAAGCGTCTGGGTGTCAGGCCTACTTCAGCGTGTGCTCTGCAGACCTGTGCCAGCGTGCTTTGACAGTTGCCAATCATATCTGGTGTCTCTTTAGCGTGCTTTTTTTTTTTTTTTGAAAATCTGTTTATTTATGATAGGAGAAGAGAAAGAGTACATAAAGGATCGGCTCGCAGGCCCACAAAAAATATAATTACACTTCGGTGTGGCCGAGTAAGTGTAGTTCAAGATTGTTTATATCAAAAGTAACATTGCATTTATATGAGTTGACTTACAATATAACTGTTCAGGTTTACATATAACTGTAGGCAAGAGCCTAGTAAGGTTTAATTAGGTTTCTGAGTATGCTAATCGAGGGGTGTCAAGCACCTGGACCTACATATACTTTATTGAGTACAAAGCAACACTGTGCATCGTGTCAAAACCAGGCTGGGCGGCAGGTCGGAGATAATGATGAGACGTTGTAAATGTGTCAGAGGGAGTATTAAATGGGTAGATGAGTGTGCACGTCTACGTTCTTGGTCGGGTTATTATAGCCGGTCAGCCTTTGAGCGAGTACCCGTGTCTCTCGGCTCAAGGTGTCCAAAGTGATGTTGCTATCCAGTGTTCCTGTTACATTACTTTGTTGTCAATTATTTCAGTACGGTTATGTATCATACAATAGGAAAGTAGAAAGGTAGAGATAGGGTGAATTAGGGTGGCCATCGTAGTGGGCCCCCTCCCCAGCTCCACGGAGCGCAGCCCGCGCCCCCGCCGGCGTCGCAGACTCGGTAAAAGTGAGGGACTTTTTAAGTGGGTATCGTGTTTCAAGCCCCGTGGGGTGTGTGCGTGTGTATCAGGTCGTCGGGACAGTGTCGATTCTGTCAGTCCAGTGCGTTGCCCTTATTGCTGTGAGTGTCTTGCCACCCATAAAGTCAGTGGCGTGGAGTATTAATTGTCGTTTGGGTCACAGTCTTCCCCCTTTTACTGGAGGTCTATCGTCTAGTAGCTTGGTATGCGAACCACGGCTGCCACCGTTCCACGTGCCTGGTTCCCCTACCCGTAAGGGATGCCTGTAGTGCTTCCGCCAATTGTATGTCTCCGACCCTGTTTAACCAATCCTCAACCGTGGGTACCTCGGTCCGCTTCCAGTACGCAGGTATGAGGGCTTTGGCTGCGTTCAGTAAGTGACGTAGGATGGACTTCTTATAGCCAGAAATAGACCGAGTGGTGATATGTAGGAGGGCCAGTTCCCTGGACCATTCCGTGTCGTCTCCCAGCATTGTTTTGATTTCAGATTTGATACTGTTCCAATATGGAGTGATGAGTTGGCAGTCCCACCAGATGTGCACGATCGTGCCCCTCTCCTCTTGACATCTCCAGCATGTGGGGGATGTCGTCGGGAATATCCTGTGTAATGTTACTGGTGTCCTATACCACATGGATATTAACTTATAGTTGACTTCCTGATAACGAGAGCTGGAGGAGCTCTTGTACTGCCAGAGGAGTGCCGTGTCCCACTGTGGTTGCGAGATCGGGTTCTCCAGTTGTTGTTCCCATAGTCTCCTGAACGTGGTGTTCGTCGTGGTGCTTCCTACCAGCAGGTGTTGGTAGAGTAGTGATACCGCCTTGTTAAGCGTGTCTCCCCGGTGGCATAGTTCTTCAAACCACGTAAGATCTCTGTGAAGGCGTTCCTTGTGCGGGAGAGACCTATAATAGTGTGTCAGTTGTAAATAGCGGAGAGATACCATTGGTGAATTAGGTCTATCGGCCAGTAATGCGCGGAGGGGCCGAACAGTGCCCCCATGGAGGACCGTTCTAATTGGGACGTAGTCTTGTTCTTCCAGGAATATCCAGGCCTTGGCTGGGATGCCACCAGCAAGGTTTGGGTTGGGAACAATTGGGAGAAGGGGACTAGGAATCGGGGATACGTGCATAGTTTTGCGCATCGAGTCCCACGCCTTCAAGGTTTGTGTTGTCGGAGTCTCTAGTCCTTCTCCCGTGCGACAGCTTGTTCCCCCTTGCCATACTGCTGCTTTAAGTGCGGCAGGTGATTCCCCATTGTTCAGGGTAACCCATTGCTTCGGGGAGTCAGCTACATGCCACTCCAGAATTCGTTGTAGGGTGGCGGCTTGATGATAGCGTTTGAAATCCGGGAGTGCCAAGCCACCTCTAAGTCTAGGTAGGCAGAGGGTGTCGCATCGTATTCTAGATCTCTCCCCCCTCCAGACGTACCGGATAATTGCGGATTTTAAGGTGGAAAAGAAATTATTCGGTGGCGTCAGGGGTATTGTCTGGAACAAGTAGAGAAGTCGCGGTAGAACATTCATTTTTAGCACTGCGACTCTTCCGTGCCAGGTGATATGCGGGTACGTCCATTTATCTAAATCTGAGATAACCCTTCGCAGGATAGTGGCAAAATTGTGGCGATAAAGCTCCTGGGGGTTCGTGGTGATCCATATACCAAGATATTTCATCCTCTCCGTGCACCAACGAAATGGGAAGGTAGTTCCCAGTTCCTCGTATTCTTCCGGTCGAAAAGTGAGGTTGAGCACTTCACATTTGGAGAGGTTAAGTTTGAAACCCGAAATCTTTCCAAATTTTTCGAACTCCAGGAGTAGGCAGGGCAGCGTGACTCGTGGGTGGGAGATAAAAAAAAGGAGGTCATCCGCATATGCGGCCACCTTATGTTCTGTCCCCATCCAGGTGTATCCCGAGATGTCCGGGTGGTGGCGGATCGCATGTAGCAGTGGTTCCAGGGTCAGTGCAAATAAAAGTGGTGACAAAGGGCATCCTTGTCTAGTCCCGTTCCGAATTTCGAAGCTGGGAGTTAGGGCCCCATTCACTCGGACGGCAGCATGTGGTTTATCGTATATGGCTGAGATCCACGCCAGCATATTGTGTCCCAGTCCCAAGGCCCGCAGGGTTTCCATCATGTATGACCAGTTGACACGGTCGAAAGCCTTTTCGGCGTCCGTGGAAAGAAGTAGGATTTTATCCCGCGTCTCCCGAGCCCTGTGCTGGATGGAGAATAGGCGCAGCGTACTATCTCGTGCCTCCCTCCCCGGTATAAATCCCGTCTGGTCTGCGTGGACCAGGCTCGGTAGTACCCGTTGCAGTCTAGTGGCCAGGATCTTTGTAAGCAGTTTTGTATCCACATTCAGCAGGGATATGGGTCGATAGCTGCCACATTGCTCTGGGTCTTTTCCCGGTTTGAGGAGGACCGTGATAATGGCAGCCAGAGATTCCGCTCCAAAGCGTCTCCCATCCGTAACGGTGTTAACAGCAGTAGTCAGCCGGGGTAGGAGGATTGAGGAGAAGAGCTTGTAATACCCCACAGAGAATCCGTCGGGGCCCGGTGCTTTGCCTGTTTTGGTGGACTTCAGGGCTGCGGCCATTTCTTCGGCGCTAATTGGTACGTCTAGTATATCCGCCGCTTCTGGGGACACTCGTTTGTCTACGTTATCGAGTAGGTAGTCTTGAATGAGCGTGGAGGGTTGGTGTCCCAGTATTGTGTTGTCAGGGCCCGGGATGTTGTAGAGGGCGCCATAGTAACGTCGGAATTCGTTGGCTATGTCTTCGGGGAATTGGGACAGTTTTCCGGATTGCAAGCGGATTTTATGTATCCGTGTGCGGGGGGTGTCTCCTTTCAGGATGCGGGCGAGGTATTTGCCGCCTTTGTTTGCGTGAATATAGAAGAAATTCTTGGAATGTTGTAGCGAGCGGTGGTATCGTTTTGTAAGGAGTTCCTTCAGGTGGCGTCGGGCATCCGTCAGGTCCTGTTGGATCGAGGCTAGTGGGGTTTGCTTATGTTGAAGTTCTAGCTTCGAGATGGTTTTATATACATTTGTCATTTCCTGCATGGTCGCCTTGCGTCGACGGGAAGCTATTTTTATAAGGATGCCACGTATGGTACTCTTGTGTGCCTCCCAAAGTGTGATTGGAGAGGTATCTGTCACGTCGTTTTCCTGGAAGTAAAGGTCAAGGGCTTGTTTGATCTCATTTTCCACCGCTGGGTCCTGAAGTAAGGTGTCATTCAGACGCCAGGTCCACCGTGCCGGCTTGAATAGCGGGGAGTCCAGCTCCACCGTAACCGGCCCGTGGTCTGACCATGTGGCGGGGCCTATCTCGGCCGACCTCAGTCGTGGTAGCCCTTCCTGCTGAAGCAGGATGTAATCTATCCGCGCATAGCGACTGTGGAGCGCAGAGTAGTGGGTGTAGTCCTTGACATCTGGGTTGAGTGCCCTCCAACAGTCTACCAGTCCCAAGTCACTCATTGACTTATGGATCGCACGAATGCTAGATGTCGGTAAGGAACTATGTCCCGTCGACGTGTCCAGTTGAGGGTCCAGTGGGGTGTTAAGATCGCCCCCCACAACCAGCGTGCCTTCCGAGAATTCGCTCAGTTTGCTCAGTGTTCTGCGTAGAAAACGCGCTTGATTCCTGTTGGGCACGTATATAGAAGCCAGAGTGTAAATTCTGTCTGCTATCGTGCCTTTTAGGAAGATAAACCTCCCCAATTTGTCGGTTACTTTGTCTAGTTCTTGAAAGTCTAGGTCGGCTGCAAGAATAATGGCAACTCCCGCTTTACGGGCCGTGGGGTGGTTGTTGAAGAAATTGTCGGGGTATTGCCGATTTCGAAGTTTAGGTGCAGATCCTTCAAGGAAGTGAGTTTCCTGGAGCATTGCTATGGAGATCCGTTGTTTCCTCAATTCCCGAAGTAGGTGAGTGCGGCGTTCAGGTACGTTAAGGCCTCGACAGTTGAGGGTCACCACACGAAGCGGAGCACTAAGGTACGCCCTTGTCCCGTCGTTGTTTGGGCCAAGGCACGCGGAGGCTTCTGCCCTAGCTCCCATACCAGTTAACCAGAGGTCTCCGTACACTATCAAGCTGGTCCCTGGCGGCCAGGCTATTGTGGGGGTAGTAGGTTAAACGGTGTGTAAGTCTCGGTTATGTAGGGAACTCGGACCGTGGGAAATGGTGCTCTGAGTCGGTATGCGAGTAGGGATGTGGGGCGATATACGTCGTCTGCGTCTAATGAGGTCAGGGTGGGTAAGACAACGAGTAAAGCGAGCCGCCCAGTGCGGGGGATGCGCCCCTAGAGCCAAGGAGAAGGCGACACAGAGATGCCAAAGTGAAAGTACAGAGTATAGAAAGTAGAGGGTGAGTATGTTAAAAAAATGGGGGGAGTTAAGTAAGTCCCCAAGTAGAGGTGACCCCGAGAGGTGGGGTAAGAGAGGTGTTCACCTCAGTCCTCCTCCGAGAGTAGGAGGGAGTAACCGTGCGACGAGAGGGGATGCCCGGGATCACCCAGGTACCAGACCAGGGGGTGAGTCAGCGGGAGGCTCCCTCGTCCAGAGCTATGCACGGCTCGTAGTGGGGGTCAGTGGTCCTACCTCGGCCCGTAATGGACCAGAATCAAAAGTGTGTGGTAACTGTGTTATTTCAAACAACTCCTCTCCGCCGGCCACACAGCCTGGTGCTTTAATCTATACATGGAATACTAAACATGGAAACATAAATACATATAAATAGGGTAACAGAATAACCCATGAAAGGAAGGGGTCCCGTCCCCCCGCCTCCCCCAACCCGGGGTGAGCCCTCACGGCAGCTAAACAAAAGGAAATAATGGTTAGGCATTTACGGCACATTTAACATATATATATGCAGGGAATAATGCGATCGGTACAATTATATACACATAGCTATGGTGAGAACACGTAGATCGATATCAACATAATTCCTAGCTAATCCACTCTAGGTGACTGGGGGGTGGCACGAGCCTCTAAGGCATGGTTAGGGTGCGTCTCATCTACTTCCCGGCTACATTATTCTATACAGCTATCTAGTGCATGCATTCCTGTCTACTTTAGTGGAAATGATAGAGCGTGGTTCGGGAACTATACATGAGACGTCACACATGGCAGTATAGCTGCGCATAAATAGGGTAACCTGAAAACCCAGGGAACCATGGCCAGAGCCCACCCAACCTGCCCCAGATGGGGCCTATCCCCCCGCCCCTCCCAACCCGGGGGTAGCTCCCACGGCAACTGAGCAAAGGAAAACAATGGTTAAGCATTTGCACCACATTTAGTAGACATCTATGCAAGGGGTGATGTGAGTATTGCAATGGTGTGCACTCAGACTTAGCGATAACAGATATAATAACATCAATATGCTTCTCGACTAACCCTTTCTAAGTTGCTGGGGGGCAGCATGTGTCCCCGAAACATGGCTCGAGTGTGTTCATTCTACGTCTCAGCCTCAATTACCTGTATGGTTATCCATGACATGTACTCATACCTATGCCAGTGGAGGTGGCAGAGCGTGACCCTCCCATCCCTGTGTGTGGTAGATTGGTTGTCCACTAGCCAGCGTGGGGCATGTCGTGTACCATCCCCCCCCCGCCCCTATGTGGTAAAATGAGAATAACGTGTGGTGGAGTATTGTGACCTATCCGGTGAGTGTCTGTTGTAACGTATGGAGGGGCAATGTGTAGGGCTACGGGTGTAGTCTGGTCCCTGAGTGTCATACGGGCCCTGTGGCCATATAAGTGGGGTATCAAATAAATACGTAAACGGGACCGAGTATATCCAGTGTCCTGTATGTAGGGGCATTGCCCCGTACCGTATGTCCACGTTGAGCATCTGAATAGGTGATGTTGTGGAGTGGAAAGTCCAGGGCTGCAGTCAGGGAGAGCGTATGTGTCCCAAACAAAAAGGGTGGGTTGCAGTGTGCGGGCATTGACATACCCTAGGGTAATTGTGTTCCCCATGAGACCAGTTCAAGTGTCTCGTTGTATCGTAGTGAACAAATGAACCCGCTGGACGTTGTCCGTGTCGTAGAGTGTGTGCCCCCCATTATCCCCCCTCCCAAGTTCTTGACTGATACTTAACGTTAGGCAAACGGGTATTCAGGGCCCGGATCACAAAGAGAAGAAAAAACCCAATTGGTACCTCCTCGTTGCCAGGTCAGATAAGTCCCCAGGTTCAGCAGTAGAAAGGTGCAAGCGGTCTAGGTAGGTGTCGTGAAGGTTAAGGCGCGTGAAGGGTCCCCAGGTAGGAGTGAGAGTCAGGGGGATAGATCCAGAGGGTAGTGTGTATACCTCTTACTCCGGCGCCTCCGGGTTGTTGCGCCTGCGTTGTGCTGGGCCTTGCGGTGGTTCTCTGTCTCGTCTCCTATGAGCCCTGTGTTGTTGAGGCCTCCCTCCTAACGGGCCCAGGACCCAGTCAGGGGTAGGGATATGCGGCAAGTTCATTTCCTCCAGGAATCTCGGGATCTCTTCGGGCCAACGGATTGAGGCCCAGCCATTCCGGTGTCGGGCCAGTAGGGCAAAGGGGTAGCCCCACTTGTATTGGATGTTGCGTTCCTGCAGGGCTGCTGTGATAGGCTTCAGTGCTCGCCTGGCCTCTAAGGTGATGGGCGAGAGGTCATTAAAAAGGGAAACTTGCGCGCCCTTGTAGTCCCAGGCACGGTGGGATCTGGCCGCCTGCATGATGGCATCTTTGTCCCGAAAGGAGCTGAGGCAGCATATAATGTCTCTTGGGGTGCCGTCCGCTAACTTGGGACGTATTGCTCTGTGCGCTCGTTCGTATCTGAATGTGAGCGGAGCGCCCTCTCCCAGGATCATGTGAAAGAGGTCGTTAAGGATAGTTTCAGGGTTTTCCTCACCTTCCGGTTCAGGGACCCCGCGGACCCTAATATTACATCTCCTTCCCCTATTGTCTAGGTCCTCCATTGTCCGCCTCATGTGTAATAACAGCTCCCCTTGGCGTGCTAGGGCCATATCAGTCGCCTGCAGTCTCGTGGCCTGTGTGTCTCGGGATTGCTCTAGGCTTTGTATTTGGCCTGCGTGTGCGTTTACCTCTGCCCGGACACCTGCTATTTCAGCCCGTAGTGCATCCTGGATGGACGTGGTGTGCACTAGGAGGTCAGCCTTCGTGACCATAGCAGCAGCCATGGATCTGATTTCCTCACCGATCTGCTCCAGTGTAGTAGTGCCACGAGGTTCCCTGGAGGACGGCTCCGTCGGCGCCATCTTGGATCCGCTCGCCTCCTCGCACATGTCGGCCGAGTTTTGGAGAAATCCATCCATCGGGCCGTGAGTGTGCCCGGATTGGGAGCCCCTCGGGGTCTGGGGGGTGTCGGTTCGTCGGTTGCGTCCCATGTGTGCTGATGGGGTCGGATTAAAGGCTGTGTTTTACGTCGGCGGGTCGGAGCTCACTCACTGTGCTGCCATCTCGTTCCGAGCCCAGGCCACGCCCCTCTTTAGCGTGCTTTTACAAAGAAAAAAGGTTTCCAGTGTAAGCTAATAGCAGCCAGTCAGTGTCCTTCAAGCGGCTCTGTCAGGCCTTCCTTCAGCGTGTGCCCTGCACAACCCTGCCAGCGTACTTTGACAGTTGCCACTCATATCTGGTGTCTCTATAGCGTGCTTTTACAAAGAAAAAAGGTTTCCAGTGTAAGCTAATAGCAGCCAGTCAGTGTCCTTCAAGCGGCTCTGTCAGGCCTTCCTTCAGCATGTGCCCTGCACAACACTGCCAGCGTGCTTTGACAGTTGCCAATCATATCTGGTGTCTCTTTAGCGTGCTTTTACAAAGAAAAATGGTTTCCAGTGTAAGCTAATAGCAGCCAGTCAGTGTCCTTCAAGCGGCTCTGTCAGGCCTTCCTTCAGCGTGTGCCCTGCACAACCCTGCCAGCGTACTTTGACAGTTTTCACTCATATCTGGTGTCTCTATAGCGTGCTTTTAAAACCAAAATTGTGTTTCCACTGTAATAGAAGAGCAGTTGCCTGCCTGCCAGCTTCTGTGTGAGGTTCACAGTGGATACTGTGCCCTCTTGCCCAGTGCCACCACTCATATCTGTTTTTACAATAGCTTAAGCTTTAGATTTAAAATAAATAATTTTTTTTCACTGTAATAGAAGAGCAGTTAGTTGTCTGCAAGCGTCTGGGTGTCAGGCCTACTTCAGCGTGTGCTCTGCAGACCTGTGCAAGCTTGCTTTGACAGTTGCCAATCATATCTGGTGTCTCTTTAGCGTGCTTTTACAAAGAAAAAAGGTTTCCAGTGTAAGCTAATAGCAGCCAGTCAGTGTCCTTCAAGCGGCTCTGTCAGGCCTTCCTTCAGCGTGTGCCCTGCACAACCCTGCCAGCGTACTTTGACAGTTGCCACTCATATCTGGTGTCTCTATAGCGTGCTTTTACAAAGAAAAAAGGTTTCCAGTGTAAGCTAATAGCAGCCAGTCAGTGTCCTTCAAGCGGCTCTGTCAGGCCTTCCTTCAGCATGTGCCCTGCACAACACTGCCAGCGTGCTTTGACAGTTGCCAATCATATCTGGTGTCTCTTTAGCGTGCTTTTACAAAGAAAAATGGTTTCCAGTGTAAGCTAATAGCAGCCAGTCAGTGTCCTTCAAGCGGCTCTGTCAGGCCTTCCTTCAGCGTGTGCCCTGCACAACCCTGCCAGCGTACTTTGACAGTTTTCACTCATATCTGGTGTCTCTATAGCGTGCTTTTAAAACCAAAATTGTGTTTCCACTGTAATAGAAGAGCAGTTGCCTGCCTGCCAGCTTCTGTGTGAGGTTCACAGTGGATACTGTGCCCTCTTGCCCAGTGCCACCACTCATATCTGTTTTTACAATAGCTTAAGCTTTAGATTTAAAATAAATAATTTTTTTTCACTGTAATAGAAGAGCAGTTAGTTGTCTGCAAGCGTCTGGGTGTCAGGCCTACTTCAGCGTGTGCTCTGCAGACCTGTGCCAGCGTGCTTTGACAGTTGCCAATCATATCTGGTGTCTCTTTAGCGTGCTTTTACAAAGAAAAAAGGTTTCCAGTGTAAGCTAATAGCAGCCAGTCAGTGTCCTTCAAGCGGCTCTGTCAGGCCTTCCTTCAGCGTGTGCCCTGCACAACCCTGCCAGCGTACTTTGACAGTTGCCACTCATATCTGGTGTCTCTATAGCGTGCTTTTACAAAGAAAAAAGGTTTCCAGTGTAAGCTAATAGCAGCCAGTCAGTGTCCTTCAAGCGGCTCTGTCAGGCCTTCCTTCAGCGTGTGCCCTGCACAACCCTGCCAGCGTACTTTGACAGTTGCCAATCATATCTGGTGTCTCTATAGCGTGCTTTTAAAACCAAAATTTTGTTTCCACTGTAATAGAAGAGCAGTTGCCTGCCTGCCAGCTTCTGTGTGAGGTTCACAGTGGATACTGTGCCCTCTTGCCCAGTGCCACCACTCATATCTGTTTTTACAATAGCTTAAGCTTTAGATTTAAAATAAATAATTTTTTTTCACTGTAATAGAAGAGCAGTTAGTTGTCTGCAAGCGTCTGGGTGTCAGGCCTACTTCAGCGTGTGCTCTGCAGACCTGTGCCAGCGTGCTTTGACAGTTGCCAATCATATCTGGTGTCTCTTTAGCGTGCTTTTACAAAGAAAAAAGGTTTCCAGTGTAAGCTAATAGCAGCCAGTCAGTGTCCTTCAAGCGGCTCTGTCAGGCCTTCCTTCAGCGTGTGCCCTGCACAACCCTGCCAGCGTACTTTGACAGTTGCCACTCATATCTGGTGTCTCTATAGCGTGCTTTTACAAAGAAAAAAGGTTTCCAGTGTAAGCTAATAGCAGCCAGTCAGTGTCCTTCAAGCGGCTCTGTCAGGCCTTCCTTCAGCGTGTGCCCTGCACAACCCTGCCAGCGTACTTTGACAGTTGCCAATCATATCTGGTGTCTCTATAGCGTGCTTTTAAAACCAAAATTTTGTTTCCACTGTAATAGAAGAGCAGTTGCCTGCCTGCCAGCTTCTGTGTGAGGTTCACAGTGGATACTGTGCCCTCTTGCCCAGTGCCACCACTCATATCTGTTTTTACAATAGCTTAAGCTTTAGATTTAAAATAAATAATTTTTTTTCACTGTAATAGAAGAGCAGTTAGTTGTCTGCAAGCGTCTGGGTGTCAGGCCTACTTCAGCGTGTGCTCTGCAGACCTGTGCCAGCGTGCTTTGACAGTTGCCAATCATATCTGGTGTCTCTTTAGCGTGCTTTTACAAAGAAAAAAGGTTTCCAGTGTAAGCTAATAGCAGCCAGTCAGTGTCCTTCAAGCGGCTCTGTCAGGCCTTCCTTCAGCGTGTGCCCTGCACAACCCTGCCAGCGTACTTTGACAGTTGCCACTCATATCTGGTGTCTCTATAGCGTGCTTTTACAAAGAAAAAAGGTTTCCAGTGTAAGCTAATAGCAGCCAGTCAGTGTCCTTCAAGCGGCTCTGTCAGGCCTTCCTTCAGCGTGTGCCCTGCACAACACTGCCAGCGTGCTTTGACAGTTGCCAATCATATCTGGTGTCTCTTTAGCGTGCTTATACAAAGAAAAAAGGTTTCCAGTGTAAGCTAATAGCAGCCAGTCAGTGTCCTTCAAGCGGCTCTGTCAGGCCTTCCTTCAGCGTGTGCCCTGCACAACACTGCCAGCGTGCTTTGACAGTTGCCAATCATATCTGGTGTCTCTTTAGCGTGCTTTTACAAAGAAAAAAGGTTTCCAGTGTAAGCTAATAGCAGCCAGTCAGTGTCCTTCAAGCGGCTCTGTCAGGCCTTCCTTCAGCGTGTGCCCTGCACAACCCTGCCAGCGTACTTTGACAGTTGCCACTCATATCTGGTGTCTCTATAGCGTGCTTTTACAAAGAAAAAAGGTTTCCAGTGTAAGCTAATAGCAGCCAGTCAGTGTCCTTTAAGCGGCTCTGTCAGGCCTTCCTTCAGCGTGTGCCCTGCACAACACTGCCAGCGTGCTTTGACAGTTGCCAATCATATCTGGTGTCTCTTTAGCGTGCTTTTACAAAGAAAAAAGGTTTCCAGTGTAAGCTAATAGCAGCCAGTCAGTGTCCTTCAAGCGGCTCTGTCAGGCCTTCCTTCAGCGTGTGCCCTGCACAACCCTGCCAGCGTACTTTGACAGTTGCCACTCATATCTGGTGTCTCTATAGCGTGCTTTTAAAACCAAAATTTTGTTTCCACTGTAATAGAAGAGCAGTTGCCTGCCTGCCAGCTTCTGTGTGAGGTTCACAGTGGATACTGTGCCCTCTTGCCCAGTGCCACCACTCATATCTGTTTTTACAATAGCTTAAGCTTTAGATTTAAAATAAATAATTTTTTTTCACTGTAATAGAAGAGCAGTTAGTTGTCTGCAAGCGTCTGGGTGTCAGGCCTACTTCAGCGTGTGCTCTGCAGACCTGTGCCAGCGTGCTTTGACAGTTGCCAATCATATCTGGTGTCTCTTTAGCATGCTTTTACAAAGAAAAAAGGTTTCCAGTGTAAGCTAATAGCAGCCAGTCAGTGTCCTTCAAGCGGCTCTGTCAGGCCTTCCTTCAGCGTGTGCCCTGCACAACCCTGCCAGCGTACTTTGACAGTTGCCACTCATATCTGGTGTCTCTATAGCGTGCTTTTACAAAGAAAAAAGGTTTCCAGTGTAAGCTAATAGCAGCCAGTCAGTGTCCTTCAAGCGGCTCTGTCAGGCCTTCCTTCAGCGTGTGCCCTGCACAACCCTGCCAGCGTACTTTGACAGTTGCCAATCATATCTGGTGTCTCTATAGCGTGCTTTTAAAACCAAAATTTTGTTTCCACTGTAATAGAAGAGCAGTTGCCTGCCTGCCAGCTTCTGTGTGAGGTTCACAGTGGATACTGTGCCCTCTTGCCCAGTGCCACCACTCATATCTGTTTTTACAATAGCTTAAGCTTTAGATTTAAAATAAATAATTTTTTTTCACTGTAATAGAAGAGCAGTTAGTTGTCTGCAAGCGTCTGGGTGTCAGGCCTACTTCAGCGTGTGCTCTTCAGACCTGTGCCAGCGTGCTTTGACAGTTGCCAATCATATCTGGTGTCTCTTTAGCGTGCTTTTACAAAGAAAAAAGGTTTCCAGTGTAAGCTAATAGCAGCCAGTCAGTGTCCTTCAAGCGGCTCTGTCAGGCCTTCCTTCAGCGTGTGCCCTGCACAACCCTGCCAGCGTACTTTGACAGTTGCCACTCATATCTGGTGTCTCTATAGCGTGCTTTTAAAACCAAAATTTTGTTTCCACTGTAATAGAAGAGCAGTTGCCTGCCTGCCTGCCAGCTTCTGTGTGAGGTTCACAGTGGATACTGTGCCCTCTTGCCCAGTGCCACCACTGATATCTGTTTTTACAATAGCTTAAGCTTTAGATTTAAAATAAATAATTTTTTTTTCACTGTAATAGAAGAGCAGTTAGTTGTCTGCAAGCGTCTGGGTGTCAGGCCTACTTCAGCGTGTGCTCTGCAAACCTGTGCCAGCGTGCTTTGACAGTTGCCAATCATATCTGGTGTCTCTTTAGCGTGCTTTTACAAAGAAAAAAGGTTTCCAGTGTAAGCTAATAGCAGCCAGTCAGTGTCCTTCAAGCGGCTCTGTCAGGCCTTCCTTCAGCGTGTGCCCTGCACAACCCTGCCAGCGTACTTTGACAGTTTTATCTCATATCTGGTGTCTCTATAGCGTGCTTTTAAAACCAAAATTGTGTTTCCACTGTAATAGAAGAGCAGTTGCCTGCCTGCCAGCTTCTGTGTGAGGTTCACAGTGGATACTGTGCCCTCTTGCCCAGTGCCACCACTCATATCTGTTTTTACAATAGCTTAAGCTTTAGATTTAAAATAAATAATTTTTTTTCACTGTAATAGAAGAGCAGCTAGTTGTCTGCAAGCGTCTGGGTGTCAGGCCTACTTCAGCGTGTGCTCTGCAAACCTGTGCCAGCGTGCTTTGACAGTTGCCAATCATATCTGGTGTCTCTTTAGCGTGCTTTTACAAAGAAAAAAGGTTTCCAGTGTAAGCTAATAGCAGCCAGTCAGTGTCCTTCAAGCGGCTCTGTCAGGCCTTCCTTCAGCGTGTGCCCTGCACAACCCTGCCAGCGTACTTTGACAGTTTTCACTCATATCTGGTGTCTCTATAGCGTGCTTTTAAAACCAAAATTGTGTTTCCACTGTAATAGAAGAGCAGTTGCCTGCCTGCCAGCTTCTGTGTGAGGTTCACAGTGGATACTGTGCCCTCTTGCCCAGTGCCACCACTCATATCTGTTTTTACAATAGCTTAAGCTTTAGATTTAAAATAAATAATTTTTTTTCACTGTAATAGAAGAGCAGTTAGTTGTCTGCAAGCGTCTGGGTGTCAGGCCTACTTCAGCGTGTGCTCTGCAGACCTGTGCCAGCGTGCTTTGACAGTTGCCAATCATATCTGGTGTCTCTTTAGCGTGCTTTTACAAAGAAAAAAGGTTTCCAGTGTAAGCTAATAGCAGCCAGTCAGTGTCCTTCAAGCGGCTCTGTCAGGCCTTCCTTCAGCGTGTGCCCTGCACAACCCTGCCAGCGTACTTTGACAGTTGCCACTCATATCTGGTGTCTCTATAGCGTGCTTTTACAAAGAAAAAAGGTTTCCAGTGTAAGCTAATAGCAGCCAGTCAGTGTCCTTCAAGCAGCTCTGTCAGGCCTTCCTTCAGCGTGTGCCCTGCACAACCCTGCCAGCGTACTTTGACAGTTGCCAATCATATCTGGTGTCTCTATAGCGTGCTTTTAAAACCAAAATTTTGTTTCCACTGTAATAGAAGAGCAGTTGCCTGCCTGCCAGCTTCTGTGTGAGGTTCACAGTGGATACTGTGCCCTCTTGCCCAGTGCCACCACTCATATCTGTTTTTACAATAGCTTAAGCTTTAGATTTAAAATAAATAATTTTTTTTCACTGTAATAGAAGAGCAGTTAGTTGTCTGCAAGCGTCTGGGTGTCAGGCCTACTTCAGCGTGTGCTCTGCAGACCTGTGCCAGCGTGCTTTGACAGTTGCCAATCATATCTGGTGTCTCTTTAGCGTGCTTTTACAAAGAAAAAAGGTTTCCAGTGTAAGCTAATAGCAGCCAGTCAGTGTCCTTCAAGCGGCTCTGTCAGGCCTTCCTTCAGCGTGTGCCCTGCACAACCCTGCCAGCGTACTTTGACAGTTGCCACTCATATCTGGTGTCTCTATAGCGTGCTTTTACAAAGAAAAAAGGTTTCCAGTGTAAGCTAATAGCAGCCAGTCAGTGTCCTTCAAGCGGCTCTGTCAGGCCTTCCTTCAGCGTGTGCCCTGCACAACACTGCCAGCGTGCTTTGACAGTTGCCAGTCATATCTGGTGTCTCTTTAGCGTGCTTATACAAAGAAAAAAGGTTTCCAGTGTAAGCTAATAGCAGCCAGTCAGTGTCCTTCAAGCGGCTCTGTCAGGCCTTCCTTCAGCGTGTGCCCTGCACAACACTGCCAGCGTGCTTTGACAGTTGCCAATCATATCTGGTGTCTCTTTAGCGTGCTTTTACAAAGAAAAAAGGTTTCCAGTGTAAGCTAATAGCAGCCAGTCAGTGTCCTTCAAGCGGCTCTGTCAGGCCTTCCTTCAGCGTGTGCCCTGCACAACCCTGCCAGCGTACTTTGACAGTTGCCACTCATATCTGGTGTCTCTATAGCGTGCTTTTACAAAGAAAAAAGGTTTGCAGTGTAAGCTAATAGCAGCCAGTCAGTGTCCTTTAAGCGGCTCTGTCAGGCCTTCCTTCAGCGTGTGCCCTGCACAACACTGCCAGCGTGCTTTGACAGTTGCCAATCATATCTGGTGTCTCTTTAGCGTGCTTTTACAAAGAAAAAAGGTTTCCAGTGTAAGCTAATAGCAGCCAGTCAGTGTCCTTCAAGCGGCTCTGTCAGGCCTTCCTTCAGCGTGTGCCCTGCACAACCCTGCCAGCGTACTTTGACAGTTGCCACTCATATCTGGTGTCTCTATAGCGTGCTTTTAAAACCAAAATTTTGTTTCCACTGTAATAGAAGAGCAGTTGCCTGCCTGCCAGCTTCTGTGTGAGGTTCACAGTGGATACTGTGCCCTCTTGCCCAGTGCCACCACTGATATCTGTTTTTACAATAGCTTAAGCTTTAGATTTAAAATAAATAATTTTTTTTTCACTGTAATAGAAGAGCAGTTAGTTGTCTGCAAGCGTCTGGGTGTCAGGCCTACTTCAGCGTGTGCTCTGCAAACCTGTGCCAGCGTGCTTTGACAGTTGCCAATCATATCTGGTGTCTCTTTAGCGTGCTTTTACAAAGAAAAAAGGTTTCCAGTGTAAGCTAATAGCAGCCAGTCAGTGTCCTTCAAGCGGCTCTGTCAGGCCTTCCTTCAGCGTGTGCCCTGCACAACCCTGCCAGCGTACTTTGACAGTTGCCACTCATATCTGGTGTCTCTATAGCGTGCTTTTACAAAGAAAAAAGGTTTCCAGTGTAAGCTAATAGCAGCCAGTCAGTGTCCTTCAAGCGGCTCTGTCAGGCCTTCCTTCAGCGTGTGCCCTGCACAACACTGCCAGCGTGCTTTGACAGTTGCCAATCATATCTGGTGTCTCTTTAGCGTGCTTATACAAAGAAAAAAGGTTTCCAGTGTAAGCTAATAGCAGCCAGTCAGTGTCCTTCAAGCGGCTCTGTCAGGCCTTCCTTCAGCGTGTGCCCTGCACAACACTGCCAGCGTGCTTTGACAGTTGCCAATCATATCTGGTGTCTCTTTAGCGTGCTTTTACAAAGAAAAAAGGTTTCCAGTGTAAGCTAATAGCAGCCAGTCAGTGTCCTTCAAGCGGCTCTGTCAGGCCTTCCTTCAGCGTGTGCCCTGCACAACCCTGCCAGCGTACTTTGACAGTTGCCACTCATATCTGGTGTCTCTATAGCGTGCTTTTACAACGAAAAAAGGTTTCCAGTGTAAGCTAATAGCAGCCAGTCAGTGTCCTTCAAGCGGCTCTGTCAGGCCTTCCTTCAGCGTGTGCCCTGCACAACCCTGCCAGCGTACTTTGACAGTTGCCACTCATATCTGGTGTCTCTATAGCGTGCTTTTAAAACCAAAATTTTGTTTCCACTGTAATAGAAGAGCAGTTGCCTGCCTGCCAGCTTCTGTGTGAGGTTCACAGTGGATACTGTGCCCTCTTGCCCAGTGCCACCACTCATATCTGTTTTTACAATAGCTTAAGCTTTAGATTTAAAATAAATAATTTTTTTTCACTGTAATAGAAGAGCAGTTAGTTGTCTGCAAGCGTCTGGGTGTCAGGCCTACTTCAGCGTGTGCTCTGCAGACCTGTGCCAGCGTGCTTTGACAGTTGCCAATCATATCTGGTGTCTCTTTAGCATGCTTTTACAAAGAAAAAAGGTTTCCAGTGTAAGCTAATAGCAGCCAGTCAGTGTCCTTCAAGCGGCTCTGTCAGGCCTTCCTTCAGCGTGTGCCCTGCACAACCCTGCCAGCGTACTTTGACAGTTGCCACTCATATCTGGTGTCTCTATAGCGTGCTTTTACAAAGAAAAAAGGTTTCCAGTGTAAGCTAATAGCAGCCAGTCAGTGTCCTTCAAGCGGCTCTGTCAGGCCTTCCTTCAGCGTGTGCCCTGCACAACCCTGCCAGCGTACTTTGACAGTTGCCAATCATATCTGGTGTCTCTATAGCGTGCTTTTAAAACCAAAATTTTGTTTCCACTGTAATAGAAGAGCAGTTGCCTGCCTGCCAGCTTCTGTGTGAGGTTCACTGTGGATACTGTGCCCTCTTGCCCAGTGCCACCACTCATATCTGTTTTTACAATAGCTTAAGCTTTAGATTTAAAATAAATATTTTTTTTTCACTGTAATAGAAGAGCAGTTAGTTGTCGGCAAGCGTCTGGGTGTCAGGCCTACTTCAGCGTGTGCTCTTCAGACCTGTGCCAGCGTGCTTTGACAGTTGCCAATCATATCTGGTGTCTCTTTAGCGTGCTTTTACAAAGAAAAAAGGTTTCCAGTGTAAGCTAATAGCAGCCAGTCAGTGTCCTTCAAGCGGCTCTGTCAGGCCTTCCTTCAGCGTGTGCCCTGCACAACCCTGCCAGCGTACTTTGACAGTTGCCACTCATATCTGGTGTCTCTATAGCGTGCTTTTAAAACCAAAATTTTGTTTCCACTGTAATAGAAGAGCAGTTGCCTGCCTGCCAGCTTCTGTGTGAGGTTCACAGTGGATACTGTGCCCTCTTGCCCAGTGCCACCACTGATATCTGTTTTTACAATAGCTTAAGCTTTAGATTTAAAATAAATAATTTTTTTTTCACTGTAATAGAAGAGCAGTTAGTTGTCTGCAAGCGTCTGGGTGTCAGGCCTACTTCAGCGTGTGCTCTGCAAACCTGTGCCAGCGTGCTTTGACAGTTGCCAATCATATCTGGTGTTTTTTTAGCGTGCTTTTACAAAGAAAAAAGGTTTCCAGTGTAAGCTAATAGCAGCCAGTCAGTGTCCTTCAAGCGGCTCTGTCAGGCCTTCCTTCAGCGTGTGCCCTGCACAACCCTGCCAGCGTACTTTGACAGTTGCCACTCATATCTGGTGTCTCTATAGCGTGCTTTTACAAAGAAAAAAGGTTTCCAGTGTAAGCTAATAGCAGCCAGTCAGTGTCCTTTAAGCGGCTCTGTCAGGCCTTCCTTCAGCGTGTGCCCTGCACAACACTGCCAGCATGCTTTGACAGTTGCCAATCATATCTGGTGTCTCTTTAGCGTGCTTTTACAAAGAAAAAAGGTTTCCAGTGTAAGCTAATAGCAGCCAGTCAGTGTCCTTCAAGCGGCTCTGTCAGGCCTTCCTTCAGCGTGTGCCCTGCACAACCCTGCCAGCGTACTTTGACAGTTGCCACTCATATCTGGTGTCTCTATAGCGTGCTTTTAAAACCAAAATTTTGTTTCCACTGTAATAGAAGAGCAGTTGCCTGCCTGCCAGCTTCTGTGTGAGGTTCACAGTGGATACTGTGCCCTCTTGCCCAGTGCCACCACTCATATCTGTTTTTACAATAGCTTAAGCTTTAGATTTAAAATAAATAATTTTTTTTCACTGTAATAGAAGAGCAGTTAGTTGTCTGCAAGCGTCTGGGTGTCAGGCCTACTTCAGCGTGTGCTCTGCAGACCTGTGCCAGCGTGCTTTGACAGTTGCCAATCATATCTGGTGTCTCTTTAGCATGCTTTTACAAAGAAAAAAGGTTTCCAGTGTAAGCTAATAGCAGCCAGTCAGTGTCCTTCAAGCGGCTCTGTCAGGCCTTCCTTCAGCGTGTGCCCTGCACAACCCTGCCAGCGTACTTTGACAGTTGCCACTCATATCTGGTGTCTCTATAGCGTGCTTTTACAAAGAAAAAAGGTTTCCAGTGTAAGCTAATAGCAGCCAGTCAGTGTCCTTCAAGCGGCTCTGTCAGGCCTTCCTTCAGCGTGTGCCCTGCACAACCCTGCCAGCGTACTTTGACAGTTGCCAATCATATCTGGTGTCTCTATAACGTGCTTTTAAAACCAAAATTTTGTTTCCACTGTAATAGAAGAGCAGTTGCCTGCCTGCCAGCTTCTGTGTGAGGTTCACTGTGGATACTGTGCCCTCTTGCCCAGTGCCACCACTCATATCTGTTTTTACAATAGCTTAAGCTTTAGATTTAAAATAAATATTTTTTTTTCACTGTAATAGAAGAGCAGTTAGTTGTCTGCAAGCGTCTGGGTGTCAGGCCTACTTCAGCGTGTGCTCTTCAGACCTGTGCCAGCGTGCTTTGACAGTTGCCAATCATATCTGGTGTCTCTTTAGCGTGCTTTTACAAAGAAAAAAGGTTTCCAGTGTAAGCTAATAGCAGCCAGTCAGTGTCCTTCAAGCGGCTCTGTCAGGCCTTCCTTCAGCGTGTGCCCTGCACAACCCTGCCAGCGTACTTTGACAGTTGCCACTCATATCTGGTGTCTCTATAGCGTGCTTTTAAAACCAAAATTTTGTTTCCACTGTAATAGAAGAGCAGTTGCCTGCCTGCCAGCTTCTGTGTGAGGTTCACAGTGGATACTGTGCCCTCTTGCCCAGTGCCACCACTGATATCTGTTTTTACAATAGCTTAAGCTTTAGATTTAAAATAAATAATTTTTTTTTCACTGTAATAGAAGAGCAGTTAGTTGTCTGCAAGCGTCTGGGTGTCAGGCCTACTTCAGCGTGTGCTCTGCAAACCTGTGCCAGCGTGCTTTGACAGTTGCCAATCATATCTGGTGTTTTTTTAGCGTGCTTTTACAAAGAAAAAAGGTTTCCAGTGTAAGCTAATAGCAGCCAGTCAGTGTCCTTCAAGCGGCTCTGTCAGGCCTTCCTTCAGTGTGTGCCCTGCACAACCCTGCCAGCGTACTTTGACAGTTGCCACTCATATCTGGTGTCTCTATAGCGTGCTTTTACAAAGAAAAAAGGTTTCCAGTGTAAGCTAATAGCAGCCAGTCAGTGTCCTTTAAGCGGCTCTGTCAGGCCTTCCTTCAGCGTGTGCCCTGCACAACACTGCCAGCATGCTTTGACAGTTGCCAATCATATCTGGTGTCTCTTTAGCGTGCTTTTACAAAGAAAAAAGGTTTCCAGTGTAAGCTAATAGCAGCCAGTCAGTGTCCTTCAAGCGGCTCTGTCAGGCCTTCCTTCAGCGTGTGCCCTGCACAACCCTGCCAGCGTACTTTGACAGTTGCCACTCATATCTGGTGTCTCTATAGCATGCTTTTACAAAGAAAAAAGGTTTCCAGTGTAAGCTAATAGCAGCCAGTCAGTGTCCTTCAAGCGGCTCTGTCAGGCCTTCCTTCAGCGTGTGCCCTGCACAACACTGCCAGCGTGCTTTGACAGTTGCCAATCATATCTGGTGTCTCTTTAGCGTGCTTTTACAAAGAAAAAAGGTTTCCAGTGTAAGCTAATAGCAGCCAGTCAGTGTCCTTCAAGCGGCTCTGTCAGGCCTTCCTTCAGCGTGTGCCCTGCACAACCCTGCCAGCGTACTTTGACAGTTTCCACTCATATCTGGTGTCTCTATAGCGTGCTTTTAAAACCAAAATTTTGTTTCCACTGTAATAGAAGAGCAGTTGCCTGCCTGCCAGCTTCTGTGTGAGGTTCACAGTGGATACTGTGCCCTCTTGCCCAGTGCCACCACTCATATCTGTTTTTACAATAGCTTAAGCTTTAGATTTAAAATAAATAATTTTTTTTTTCACTGTAATAGAAGAGCAGTTAGTTGTCTGCAAGCGTCTGGGTGTCAGGCCTACTTCAGCGTGTGCTCTGCAAACCTGTGCCAGCGTGCTTTGACAGTTGCCAATCATATCTGGTGTCTCTTTAGCGTGCTTTTACAAAGAAAAAAGGTTTCCAGTGTAAGCTAATAGCAGCCAGTCAGTGTCCTTCAAGCGGCTCTGTCAGGCCTTCCTTCAGCGTGTGCCCTGCACAACCCTGCCAGCGTACTTTGACAGTTGCCACTCATATCTGGTGTCTCTATAGCGTGCTTTTACAAAGAAAAAAGGTTTCCAGTGTAAGCTAATAGCAGCCAGTCAGTGTCCTTCAAGCGGCTCTGTCAGGCCTTCCTTCAGCGTGTGCCCTGCACAACACTGCCAGCGTGCTTTGACAGTTGCCAATCATATCTGGTGTCTCTTTAGCGTGCTTTTACAAAGAAAAAAGGTTTCCAGTGTAAGCTAATAGCAGCCAGTCAGTGTCCTTCAAGCGGCTCTGTCAGGCCTTCCTTCAGCGTGTGCCCTGCACAACCCTGCCAGCGTACTTTGACAGTTGCCACTCATATCTGGTGTCTCTATAGCGTGCTTTTACAAAGAAAAAAGGTTTCCAGTGTAAGCTAATAGCAGCCAGTCAGTGTCCTTTAAGCGGCTCTGTCAGGCCTTCCTTCAGCGTGTGCCCTGCACAACACTGCCAGCATGCTTTGACAGTTGCCAATCATATCTGGTGTCTCTTTAGCGTGCTTTTACAAAGAAAAAAGGTTTCCAGTGTAAGCTAATAGCAGCCAGTCAGTGTCCTTCAAGCGGCTCTGTCAGGCCTTCCTTCAGCGTGTGCCCTGCACAACCCTGCCAGCGTACTTTGACAGTTGCCACTCATATCTGGTGTCTCTATAGCGTGCTTTTAAAACCAAAATTTTGTTTCCACTGTAATAGAAGAGCAGTTGCCTGCCTGCCAGCTTCTGTGTGAGGTTCACAGTGGATACTGTGCCCTCTTGCCCAGTGCCACCACTCATATCTGTTTTTACAATAGCTTAAGCTTTAGATTTAAAATAAATAATTTTTTTTCACTGTAATAGAAGAGCAGTTAGTTGTCTGCAAGCGTCTGGGTGTCAGGCCTACTTCAGCGTGTGCTCTGCAGACCTGTGCCAGCGTGCTTTGACAGTTGCCAATCATATCTGGTGTCTCTTTAGCATGCTTTTACAAAGAAAAAAGGTTTCCAGTGTAAGCTAATAGCAGCCAGTCAGTGTCCTTCAAGCGGCTCTGTCAGGCCTTCCTTCAGCGTGTGCCCTGCACAACCCTGCCAGCGTACTTTGACAGTTGCCACTCATATCTGGTGTCTCTATAGCGTGCTTTTACAAAGAAAAAAGGTTTCCAGTGTAAGCTAATAGCAGCCAGTACGTGTCCTTCAAGCGGCTCTGTCAGGCCTTCCTTCAGCGTGTGCCCTGCACAACCCTGCCAGCGTACTTTGACAGTTGCCAATCATATCTGGTGTCTCTATAGCGTGCTTTTAAAACCAAAATTTTGTTTCCACTGTAATAGAAGAGCAGTTGCCTGCCTGCCAGCTTCTGTGTGAGGTTCACAGTGGATACTGTGCCCTCTTGCCCAGTGCCACCACTCATATCTGTTTTTACAATAGCTTAAGCTTTAGATTTAAAATAAATATTTTTTTTTCACTGTAATAGAAGAGCAGTTAGTTGTCTGCAAGCGTCTGGGTGTCAGGCCTACTTCAGCGTGTGCTCTTCAGACCTGTGCCAGCGTGCTTTGACAGTTGCCAATCATATCTGGTGTCTCTTTAGCGTGCTTTTACAAAGAAAAAAGATTTCCAGTGTAAGCTAATAGCAGCCAGTCAGTGTCCTTCAAGCGGCTCTGTCAGGCCTTCCTTCAGCGTGTGCCCTGCACAACCCTGCCAGCGTACTTTGACAGTTGCCACTCATATCTGGTGTCTCTATAGCGTGCTTTTAAAACCAAAATTTTGTTTCCACTGTAATAGAAGAGCAGTTGCCTGCCTGCCAGCTTCTGTGTGAGGTTCACAGTGGATACTGTGCCCTCTTGCCCAGTGCCACCACTGATATCTGTTTTTACAATAGCTTAAGCTTTAGATTTAAAATAAATAATTTTTTTTTCACTGTAATAGAAGAGCAGTTAGTTGTCTGCAAGCGTCTGGGTGTCAGGCCTACTTCAGCGTGTGCTCTGCAAACCTGTGCCAGCGTGCTTTGACAGTTGCCAATCATATCTGGTGTCTCTTTAGCGTGCTTTTACAAAGAAAAAAGGTTTCCAGTGTAAGCTAATAGCAGCCAGTCAGTGTCCTTCAAGCGGCTCTGTCAGGCCTTCCTTCAGCGTGTGCCCTGCACAACTCTGCCAGCGTACTTTGACAGTTGCCACTCATATCTGGTGTCTCTATAGCGTGCTTTTACAAAGAAAAAAGGTTTCCAGTGTAAGCTAATAGCAGCCAGTCAGTGTCCTTCAAGCGGCTCTGTCAGGCCTTCCTTCAGCGTGTGCCCTGCACAACACTGCCAGCGTGCTTTGACAGTTGCCAATCATATCTGGTGTCTCTTTAGCGTGCTTTTACAAAGAAAAAAGGTTTCCAGTGTAAGCTAATAGCAGCCAGTCAGTGTCCTTCAAGCGGCTCTGTCAGGCCTTCCTTCAGCGTGTGCCCTGCACAACCCTGCCAGCGTACTTTGACAGTTGCCACTCATATCTGGTGTCTCTATAGCGTGCTTTTAAAACCAAAATTTTGTTTCCACTGTAATAGAAGAGCAGTTGCCTGCCTGCCAGCTTCTGTGTGAGGTTCACAGTGGATACTGTGCCCTCTTGCCCAGTGCCACCACTCATATCTGTTTTTACAATAGCTTAAGCTTTAGATTTAAAATAAATAATTTTTTTTTTCACTGTAATAGAAGAGCAGTTAGTTGTCTGCAAGCGTCTGGGTGTCAGGCCTACTTCAGCGTGTGCTCTGCAAACCTGTGCCAGCGTGCTTTGACAGTTGCCAATCATATCTGGTGTCTCTTTAGCGTGCTTTTACAAAGAAAAAAGGTTTCCAGTGTAAGCTAATAGCAGCCAGTCAGTGTCCTTCAAGCGGCTCTGTCAGGCCTTCCTTCAGCGTGTGCCCTGCACAACCCTGCCAGCGTACTTTGACAGTTGCCACTCATATCTGGTGTCTCTATAGCGTGCTTTTACAAAGAAAAAAGGTTTCCAGTGTAAGCTAATAGCAGCCAGTCAGTGTCCTTCAAGCGGCTCTGTCAGGCCTTCCTTCAGCGTGTGCCCTGCACAACACTGCCAGCGTGCTTTGACAGTTGCCAATCATATCTGGTGTCTCTTTAGCGTGCTTTTACAAAGAAAAAAGGTTTCCAGTGTAAGCTAATAGCAGCCAGTCATTGTCCTTCAAGCGGCTCTGTCAGGCCTTCCTTCAGCGTGTGCCCTGCACAACCCTGCCAGCGTACTTTGACAGTTGCCACTCATATCTGGTGTCTCTATAGCGTGCTTTTAAAACCAAAATTTTGTTTCCACTGTAATAGAAGAGCAGTTGCCTGCCTGCCAGCTTCTGTGTGAGGTACACAGTGGATACTGTGCCCTCTTGCCCAGTGCCACCACTCATATCTGTTTTTACAATAGCTTTAGATTTAAAATAAATAATTTTTTTTTCACTGTAATAGAAGAGCAGTTAGTTGTCTGCAAGCGTCTGGGTGTCAGGCCTACTTCAGCGTGTGCTCTGCAAACCTGTGCCAGCGTGCTTTGACAGTTGCCAATCATATCTGGTGTCTCTTTAGCGTGCTTTTACAAAGAAAAAAGGTTTCCAGTGTAAGCTAATAGCAGCCAGTCAGTGTCCTTCAAGCGGCTCTGTCAGGCCTTCCTTCAGCGTGTGCCCTGCACAACCCTGCCAGCGTACTTTGACAGTTGCCACTCATATCTGGTGTCTCTATAGCGTGCTTTTACAAAGAAAAAAGGTTTCCAGTGTAAGCTAATAGCAGCCAGTCAGTGTCCTTCAAGCGGCTCTGTCAGGCCTTCCTTCAGCGTGTGCCCTGCACAACACTGCCAGCGTGCTTTGACAGTTGCCAATCATATCTGGTGTCTCTTTAGCGTGCTTTTACAAAGAAAAAAGGTTTCCAGTGTAAGCTAATAGCAGCCAGTCAGTGTCCTTCAAGCGGCTCTGTCAGGCCTTCCTTCAGCGTGTGCCCTGCACAACACTGCCAGCGTGCTTTGACAGTTGCCAATCATATCTGGTGTCTCTTTAGCGTGCTTTTACAAAGAAAAAAGGTTTCCAGTGTAAGCTAATAGCAGCCAGTCAGTGTCCTTCAAGCGGCTCTGTCAGGCCTTCCTTCAGCGTGTGCCCTGCACAACCCTGCCAGCGTACTTTGACAGTTGCCACTCATATCTGGTGTCTCTATAGCGTGCTTTTACAAAGAAAAAAGGTTTCCAGTGTAAGCTAATAGCAGCCAGTCAGTGTCCTTCAAGCGGCTCTGTCAGGCCTTCCTTCAGCGTGTTCCCTGCACAACACTGCCAGCGTGCTTTGACAGTTGCCAATCATATCTGGTGTCTCTTTAGCGTGCTTTTACAAAGAAAAAAGGTTTCCAGTGTAAGCTAATAGCAGCCAGTCAGTGTCCTTCAAGCGGCTCTGTCAGGCCTTCCTTCAGCGTGTGCCCTGCACAACCCTGCCAGCGTACTTTGACAGTTGCCACTCATATCTGGTGTCTCTATAGCGTGCTTTTAAAACCAAAATTTTGTTTCCACTGTAATAGAAGAGCAGTTGCCTGCCTGCCAGCTTCTGTGTGAGGTTCACAGTGGATACTGTGCCCTCTTGCCCAGTGCCACCACTCATATCTGTTTTTACAATAGCTTAAGCTTTAGATTTAAAATAAATAATTTTTTTTTTCACTGTAATAGAAGAGCAGTTAGTTGTCTGCAAGCGTCTGGGTGTCAGGCCTACTTCAGCGTGTGCTCTGCAAACCTGTGCCAGCGTGCTTTGACAGTTGCCAATCATATCTGGTGTCTCTTTAGCGTGCTTTTACAAAGAAAAAAGGTTTCCAGTGTAAGCTAATAGCAGCCAGTCAGTGTCCTTCAAGCGGCTCTGTCAGGCCTTCCTTCAGCGTGTGCCCTGCACAACCCTGCCAGCGTACTTTGACAGTTGCCACTCATATCTGGTGTCTCTATAGCGTGCTTTTAAAACCAAAATTTTGTTTCCACTGTAATAGAAGAGCAGTTGCCTGCCTGCCAGCTTCTGTGTGAGGTTCACAGTGGATACTGTGCCCTCTTGCCCAGTGCCACCACTGATATCTGTTTTTACAATAGCTTAAGCTTTAGATTTAAAATAAATAATTTTTTTTTTCACTGTAATAGAAGAGCAGTTAGTTGTCTGCAAGCGTCTGGGTGTCAGGCCTACTTCAGCGTGTGCTCTGCAAACCTGTGCCAGCGTGCTTTGACAGTTGCCAATCATATCTGGTGTCTCTTTAGCGTGCTTTTACAAAGAAAAAAGGTTTCCAGTGTAAGCTAATAGCAGCCAGTCAGTGTCCTTCAAGCGGCTCTGTCAGGCCTTCCTTCAGCGTGTGCCCTGCACAACCCTGCCAGCGTACTTTGACAGTTGCCACTCATATCTGGTGTCTCTATAGCGTGCTTTTACAAAGAAAAAAGGTTTCCAGTGTAAGCTAATAGCAGCCAGTCAGTGTCCTTCAAGCGGCTCTGTCAGGCCTTCCTTCAGCGTGTGCCCTGCACAACACTGCCAGCGTGCTTTGACAGTTGCCAATCATATCTGGTGTCTCTTTAGCGTGCTTTTACAAAGAAAAAAGGTTTCCAGTGTAAGCTAATAGCAGCCAGTCAGTGTCCTTCAAGCGGCTCTGTCAGGCCTTCCTTCAGCGTGTGCCCTGCACAACCCTGCCAGCGTACTTTGACAGTTGCCACTCATATCTGGTGTCTCTATAGCGTGCTTTTAAAACCAAAATTTTGTTTCCACTGTAATAGAAGAGCAGTTGCCTGCCTGCCAGCTTCTGTGTGAGGTTCACAGTGGATACTGTGCCCTCTTGCCCAGTGCCACCACTCATATCTGTTTTTACAATAGCTTTAGATTTAAAATAAATATTTTTTTTTTCACTGTAATAGAAGAGCAGTTAGTTGTCTGCAAGCGTCTGGGTGTCAGGCCTACTTCAGCGTGTGCTCTGCAAACCTGTGCCAGCGTGCTTTGACAGTTGCCAATCATATCTGGTGTCTCTTTAGCATGCTTTTACAAAGAAAAAAGGTTTCCAGTGTAAGCTAATAGCAGCCAGTCAGTGTCCTTCAAGCGGCTCTGTCAGGCCTTCCTTCAGCGTGTGCCCTGCACAACCCTGCCAGCGTACTTTGACAGTTGCCACTCATATCTGGTGTCTCTATAGCGTGCTTTTACAAAGAAAAAAGGTTTCCAGTGTAAGCTAATAGCAGCCAGTCAGTGTCCTTCAAGCGGCTCTGTCAGGCCTTCCTTCAGCGTGTGCCCTGCACAACACTGCCAGCGTGCTTTGACAGTTGCCAATCATATCTGGTGTCTCTTTAGCGTGCTTTTACAAAGAAAAAAGGTTTCCAGTGTAAGCTAATAGCAGCCAGTCAGTGTCCTTCAAGCGGCTCTGTCAGGCCTTCCTTCAGCGTGTGCCCTGCACAACACTGCCAGCGTGCTTTGACAGTTGCCAATCATATCTGGTGTCTCTTTAGCGTGCTTTTACAAAGAAAAAAGGTTTCCAGTGTAAGCTAATAGCAGCCAGTCAGTGTCCTTCAAGCGGCTCTGTCAGGCCTTCCTTCAGCGTGTGCCCTGCACAACACTGCCAGCGTGCTTTGACAGTTGCCAATCATATCTGGTGTCTCTTTAGCGTGCTTTTACAAAGAAAAAAGGTTTCCAGTGTAAGCTAATAGCAGCCAGTCAGTGTCCTTCAAGCGGCTCTGTCAGGCCTTCCTTCAGCGTGTGCCCTGCACAACCCTGCCAGCGTACTTTGACAGTTGCCACTCATATCTGGTGTCTCTATAGCGTGCTTTTAAAACCAAAATTTTGTTTCCACTGTAATAGAAGAGCAGTTGCCTGCCTGCCAGCTTCTGTGTGAGGTTCACAGTGGATACTGTGCCCTCTTGCCCAGTGCCACCACTCATATCTGTTTTTACAATAGCTTAAGCTTTAGATTTAAAATAAATAATTTTTTTTTTCACTGTAATAGAAGAGCAGTTAGTTGTCTGCAAGCGTCTGGGTGTCAGGCCTACTTCAGCGTGTGCTCTGCAAACCTGTGCCAGCGTGCTTTGACAGTTGCCAATCATATCTGGTGTCTCTTTAGCGTGCTTTTACAAAGAAAAAAGGTTTCCAGTGTAAGCTAATAGCAGCCAGTCAGTGTCCTTCAAGCGGCTCTGTCAGGCCTTCCTTCAGCGTGTGCCCTGCACAACCCTGCCAGCGTACTTTGACAGTTGCCACTCATATCTGGTGTCTCTATAGCGTGCTTTTAAAACCAAAATTTTGTTTCCACTGTAATAGAAGAGCAGTTGCCTGCCTGCCAGCTTCTGTGTGAGGTTCACAGTGGATACTGTGCCCTCTTGCCCAGTGCCACCACTGATATCTGTTTTTACAATAGCTTAAGCTTTAGATTTAAAATAAATAATTTTTTTTTTCACTGTAATAGAAGAGCAGTTAGTTGTCTGCAAGCGTCTGGGTGTCAGGCCTACTTCAGCGTGTGCTCTGCAAACCTGTGCCAGCGTGCTTTGACAGTTGCCAATCATATCTGGTGTCTCTTTAGCGTGCTTTTACAAAGAAAAAAGGTTTCCAGTGTAAGCTAATAGCAGCCAGTCAGTGTCCTTCAAGCGGCTCTGTCAGGCCTTCCTTCAGCGTGTGCCCTGCACAACCCTGCCAGCGTACTTTGACAGTTGCCACTCATATCTGGTGTCTCTATAGCGTGCTTTTACAAAGAAAAAAGGTTTCCAGTGTAAGCTAATAGCAGCCAGTCAGTGTCCTTCAAGCGGCTCTGTCAGGCCTTCCTTCAGCGTGTGCCCTGCACAACACTGCCAGCGTGCTTTGACAGTTGCCAATCATATCTGGTGTCTCTTTAGCGTGCTTTTACAAAGAAAAAAGGTTTCCAGTGTAAGCTAATAGCAGCCAGTCAGTGTCCTTCAAGCGGCTCTGTCAGGCCTTCCTTCAGCGTGTGCCCTGCACAACCCTGCCAGCGTACTTTGACAGTTGCCACTCATATCTGGTGTCTCTATAGCGTGCTTTTAAAACCAAAATTTTGTTTCCACTGTAATAGAAGAGCAGTTGCCTGCCTGCCAGCTTCTGTGTGAGGTTCACAGTGGATACTGTGCCCTCTTGCCCAGTGCCACCACTCATATCTGTTTTTACAATAGCTTTAGATTTAAAATAAATATTTTTTTTTTCACTGTAATAGAAGAGCAGTTAGTTGTCTGCAAGCGTCTGGGTGTCAGGCCTACTTCAGCGTGTGCTCTGCAAACCTGTGCCAGCGTGCTTTGACAGTTGCCAATCATATCTGGTGTCTCTTTAGCATGCTTTTACAAAGAAAAAAGGTTTCCAGTGTAAGCTAATAGCAGCCAGTCAGTGTCCTTCAAGCGGCTCTGTCAGGCCTTCCTTCAGTGTGTGCCCTGCACAACCCTGCCAGCGTACTTTGACAGTTGCCACTCATATCTGGTGTCTCTATAGCGTGCTTTTACAAAGAAAAAAGGTTTCCAGTGTAAGCTAATAGCAGCCAGTCAGTGTCCTTCAAGCGGCTCTGTCAGGCCTTCCTTCAGCGTGTGCCCTGCACAACACTGCCAGCGTGCTTTGACAGTTGCCAATCATATCTGGTGTCTCTTTAGCGTGCTTTTACAAAGAAAAAAGGTTTCCAGTGTAAGCTAATAGCAGCCAGTCAGTGTCCTTCAAGCGGCTCTGTCAGGCCTTCCTTCAGCGTGTGCCCTGCACAACACTGCCAGCGTGCTTTGACAGTTGCCAATCATATCTGGTGTCTCTTTAGCGTGCTTTTACAAAGAAAAAAGGTTTCCAGTGTAAGCTAATAGCAGCCAGTCAGTGTCCTTCAAGCGGCTCTGTCAGGCCTTCCTTCAGCGTGTGCCCTGCACAACCCTGCCAGCGTACTTTGACAGTTGCCACTCATATCTGGTGTCTCTATAGCGTGCTTTTACAAAGAAAAAAGGTTTCCAGTGTAAGCTAATAGCAGCCAGTCAGTGTCCTTCAAGCGGCTCTGTCAGTCCTTCCTTCAGCGTGTGCTCTCCAGAACTGTTCCAGTGCACATTGCCAATCATATCTGGTGTCTCTATAGCGTGCTTTTAAAACCAAATTTTTTTTTCACTGTTATAGATTGAATAGCAGTTACTTGTCTTCAAGCGTGTGTGTCAGGCCTACAGTGTGTGCTCTGCAGAACTTTTCAAGTGCACATTGCCAATCATATCTGGTGTCTCTATAGCATGCTTTTACAACGAAAAAAGGTTTCCAGTTTAAGCTAATAGCAGCCAGTCAGTGTCCTTCAAGCAGCTCTGTCAGGCCTACAGTGTGTGCTCTGCAGAACTGTTACAGTTCACATTGCCAATCAAATCTGGTCTCACAGTAGCTTGCACGCATAGTACCACTAATCCCCCAAAAAATGACAGGCAGAGGCAGGCCACCCCACAGGGGCCGTCGTGTTCGTGGTGCTGTGATTCCCTTTTGCCCTAGAATAATGCCCAGTTTTCAGAAGCCACGTACCCTGAACTTGAAAAGTTCTGAGGACATAGTTGACTGGCTAACACAGGACACCCTATCTTGTACAGCCTCCGCTCGGAACCTTGACGCACCATCCTCCTCCAGCTTAGCTTCAGGCACCTCTCAAGATACCACTCACCCGCCTGCCGCCACCACCAAAACTAGCACCACAGCCGCTTTACTTGGTATGTCAGAGGAGTTATTCACACACCCGTTTGAAGAAATGAGTGATGCGCAACCATTATTGCTAGAGGATGTAAATAACAGGGATATGTCTCAGGCAGGCAGCATTAAACACATGGAGGTACGGTGTGATGATGATGATGTTGTACCCGCTGCTGCTTCCTTTTCTGAGTTGTCAGATACAAGCGAAGCGGTTGATGATGACGATGCGTCCATGAATGTCACGTGGGTGCCCGCTCGGCAAGAAGAAGAACAGGGCGAAAGTTTAGATGGGGAGACAGAGAGGAGGAGGAGACGAGTTGGAAGCGGGGGGGGTTGTCGCAAGGAGCTAGTGGCACAGTCAGACAGCATGCATTGGCACCCGGGGTCAGCCCGACAGCACGCCATTCAACGCATGCTGTGTCCACCACCAGAATGCCATCATTGCAGAGCTCAGCAGTGTGGCATTTTTTTCGTGTGTCTGCCTCTGACAACAGCGATGCCATTTGCAACCTGTGCCAATGGAAACTGAGTCGTGGGAGGTCCAACACCCACCTAGGTACAACTGCTTTGCGTAGGCACATGATCTCACATCACATACGCCTATGGGATCAACACATGAGTACAAGCAGCACGCCTACTCTAAGCCGCCATCCTCCTCCTGGTCTAGCATCTTCAGCCACGTCAACCACTGCTGTCCTTCTTGCCCCCTCTCAACCATCCGCCACTCCGTCTCCCGCCTTGAGCAGTTCCCGCTCATCTGCCCACAGTCATGTGTCTGTCAAGGACATGTTTGAGCGTAAGAAGCCAATGTCACCAAGTCACCCCCTTGCCCAGCGTCTGACAGCTGGCTTGTCCGAACTATTAGCCCGCCAGCTTTTACCATACAATCTGGTTGAGTCTGAGGCGTTCAAAAAATTTGTAGCTATTGGGATACCGCAGTGGAAGGTACCCGGCCGGAATTTCTTTTCACAAAAGGCAATCCCCAACTTGTACTCGATTGTGCAAAAGGAAGTCATGGCATGTCTGGCACACAGTATTGGGGCAAGGGTCCATCTGACCACTGATACCTGGTCTGCAAAGCATGGTCAGGGCAGGTATATCACCTACACTGCGCATTCGGTAAACCTGCTGACGGCTGACAAGCAAGGAATGCGTGGCATTGCAGAGGAGTTGGTGACACCGCCACGAATTGCAGGCAGTCCTGCTGCCACCTCCTCTACTCCTCCTACTCCATCCTCTTCCATAACCTCCTCGGCTGAGTCCTCTTGTGCTGCTGCGTCTTGCTCCACATCAACGGCACCCCCCCAGGTACTATTCCACATCCCGGATACGGCAGTGTCACGCCGTCTTGGGTTTGACTTGCTTGAAAGCAGAGAGTCACACCGGACAAGCACTCCTGTCCGCCCTGAACGCACAGGTGGAAAAGTGGCTTACTCCGCAGTGGCTAACTGGATATCGGCAAAGTGGTGTGTGACAACGGAAAAAATTTGATAGCGGCATTGAAGTTGGGCAAGTTGACACATGTGCCGTGCATGGTACATGTGTGTAATCTGATCGTACAACGCTTTGTGCATAAGTACACAGGCTTACAGGACGTCCTGAAGCAGGCCAGGAAGGTGTGTGGCCATTTCAGGCGTTCCTACACGGCCATGGCTCACTTTGCCGATATCCAGCGGCGAAACAACATGCCAGTGAGGCGCTTGATTTGCAACAGCCCTACACGTTGGAATTCAACACTCCTAATGTTCGACCGCCTGCTCCAACAAGAAAAAGCTGTTAATGAATATTTGTATGACCGGGGTGCTAGGACAGCCTCTGGGGAGCTGGGAATTTTTTGCCACGTTACTGGACGCTCATGCGCAATGCCTGTAGGCTCATGCATCCTTTTGAGGAGGTGACAAACCTAGTCAGTCGCAACGAAGGCACCATCAGCGACATCATACCCTTTGTTTTCTTCCTGGAGCGTGCCCTGCGAAGAGTGCTGGATCAGGCTGTAGATGAGCGTGAAGAGGAAGAGGAAGAGTTGTGGTCACCATCACCACCAGAAACAGCCTTATCAGCATCGCTTGCTGGACCTGCGGCAACGCTAGAAGAGGATTGTGAGGAAGAGGAGTCAGAGGAGGATTGTAGCTTTGAGGAGGAGGAGGAGGAGCAAGACCAAACACAACAGGCATCCCAGGGTGCTCGTTTTCACCTATCTGGTACCCGTGGTGTTGTACATGGCTGGGGGGAAGAACATACCTTCAATGACATCAGTGAGGAGGAGGAACGGGAAATGAGTAGCTCGGCATCCAACCTTGTGCAAATGGGGTCTTTCATGCTGTTCTGCCTGTTGAGGGACCCTCGTATAAAAAGGCTGAAGGAGAACGACCTGTACTGGGTGTCCACGCTACTAGACCCCTGGTATAAGCAGAAAGTGGCGGAAATGTTACCGAATTACAACAAGTCGGAAAGGATGCAGCATTTGCAAAATAAATTAAAAAGTATGCTTTACATAGCGTATAAGGGTGATGTCACAGCACAACGGGAATCTAACAGGGGGAGAGGTGGAAGTCATCCTCCTCCTCCTCCTCCCACGACCACGCCGGCAAGGACAGGACGCTTTAAAGACGTGTTGTTGATGGAGGACATGCAGAGCTTTTTAAGTCCTATGCATCGCCACAGCCCTTCGGGATCCACCCTCAGAGAGCGACTCGACCGACAGGTAGCAGACTACCTCGCCTTAACTGCAGATATCGACACTCTGAGGAGCGATGAACCCCTTAACTACTGGGTGTGCAGGCTTGACCTGTGGCCTGAGCTATCCCAATTTGCGATAGAACTTCTGGCCTGCCCCGCTTCAAGTGTCCTGTCAGAAAGGACCTTCAGTGCAGCAGGAGGTATTGTCACTGAGAAGAGAAGTCGCCTAGGTCAAAAAAGTCTAGATTACCTCACCTTTATTAAGATGAATGAGGGATGGATCCCGAAGGGACTGACACTGGGCGATACATTCAATTAAAAAAGGCCTGATGAGATGAGCTGCCTTGGGCTAAAAATGGTCCACACGCTGCTGTATTTTAGCTCTGAATGACGTTTGACTTGCGTGACTTATCCGCCACCAACTAGGGTTCAAGCCGCCATGTTTTAGGGCACTTTCTGCCTGTGAAACAAACATCAATTTTTCTGGCCGCTGCTACAGCAGCGGCTGCAACAATACCCAATTTTTCAGGCATGTGTATATGCCTAATTTTTAGGCCCACTGGTGCAGCACTGTGGCTTCAAAAACCAAACCAAAAAAAAAATCCTCCAAGATGGCACCAATATACCAGTGGTCTAAGCATCTTCCCTCCTTGGCCTAAAAAGGGGAGGTGATTCAACAATTAAAAATCTCTGCCATTTACACGTCCACTGATAGGAGACGCGGAAGGTATTAAACTGATATGAACAATACTCCACTCCTATCAGTAGGTCCGTCCCATTGTGATTTATGCCCCCCACCCACCGCGCAGGGATGGGGGCCGGGGGGGAGGAAAGTAGGCCCCCCCATTGTGATTTATGGCCCCCACCCACCGCGCAGGGGTGGGGGCCGAGGGGGGGAGGACAGTAGGTCACCCCATTGTGATTTATGGCCCCCACCCACCGCGCAGGGGTTGGGGAGGACAGTAGCTCCCCCCAGTGTGTATCATGGGCTTTGAGGACAGGTGTCAATCCATACCTGCCAAGTGACCCTATGTAGGGGTAACAATCCCTATTCTGCTCTGTGTCAGTGTGTATCATGGTCTCTGTGGACGGGGAACAGTCTCTATTCTGCTCTGTGTCAGTGTGTATCAGGGGTTTTGAGGACAGGTGTCAATCCATATCTGCCAAGTGACCCTATGTAGGAGGAACAGTCCCTATTCTGCTCTGTGTCAGTGTGTATCAGGGGTTTTGAGGACAGGTGTCAATCCATATCTGCCAAGTGACCCTATGTAGGGGGAACAGTCCCTATTCTGCTCTGTGTCAGTGTGTATCATGGTCTCTGTGGACGGTGAACAGTCTCTATTCTGTTCTGTGTCAGTGTGTATCATGGTCTCTGTGGACAGGGAACAGTCTCTATTCTGCTCTGTGTCAGTGTGTATCAGGGGTTTTGAGGACAGGTGTCAATCCATATCTGCCAAGTGACCCTATGTAGGGGGAACAGTCCCTATTCTGCCCTGTGTCAGTGTGTATCAGGGGTTTTGAGGACAGGTGTGTCAATCCATATCTGCCAAGTGACCCTATGTAGGGGGAACAGTCCCTATTCTGCTCTGTGTCAGTGTGTATCAGGGGTTTTGAGGACAGGTGTCAATCCATATCTGCCTAGTGACCCTATGTAGGGGGAACAGTCCCTATTCTGCTCTGTGTCAGTGTGTATCATGGTCTCTGTGGACGGTGAACAGTCTCTATTCTGCTCTGTGTCAGTGTGTATCATGGTCTCTGTGGACAGGGAACAGTCTCTATTCTGCACCGTGTCAGTGTGTATCAGGGGTTTTGAGGACAGGTGTCAATCCATATCTGCCAAGTGACCCTATGTAGGGGGAACAGTCCCTATTCTGCTCTGTGTCAGTGTGTATCAGGGGTTTTGAGGACAGGTGTCAATCCATATCTGCCAAGTGACCCTATGTAGGAGGAACAGTCCCTATTCTGCTCTGTGTCAGTGTGTATCAGGGGTTTTGAGGACAGGTGTCAATCCATATCTGCCAAGTGACCCTATGTAGGGGGAACAGTCCCTATTCTGCTCTGTGTCAGTGTGTAGCAGGGGTTTTGAGGACAGGTGTCAATCCATATCTGCCAAGTGACCCTATGTAGGAGGAACAGTCCCTATTCTGCTGTGTGTCAGTGTGTATCAGGGGTTTTGAGGACAGGTGTCAATCCATATCTGCCAAGTGACCCTATGTAGGGGGAACAGTCCCTTTTCTGCTCTGTGTCAGTGTGTATCAGGGGTTTTGAGGACAGGTGTCAATCCATATCTGCCAAGTGACCCTATGTAGGGGAAACAGTCTCTATTCTGCTCTGTGTCAGTGTGTATCAGGGATCATTAGGATAGGTGTCAATCCATATCTGCCAAGTGACCCTATGTAGGAGGAACAGTCCCTATTCTGCTGTGTGTCAGTGTGTATCAGGGGTTTTGAGGACAGGTGTCAATCCATATCTGCCAAGTGACCCTATGTAGGGGGAACAGTCCCTATTCTGCTCTGTGTCAGTGTGTATCAGGGGTTTTGAGGACAGGTGTCAATCCATATCTGCCAAGTGACCCTATGTAGGGGGAACAGTCCCTATTCCGCTCTGTGTCAGTGTGTATCAGGGATTTGACTATCTTTATTCAGATTGAAAAATTACAATTCCAGGAAAAATTTAACAAACATTTACAAGAACATGTTATGCACATCATAGAAACAACGTGAACCTCTTTAAAGCCACAAACTTAAGACAAAAAATACGTACACACAATGTGTAAGGGTTTGAAAGAATATTCTGAATCCTTACACGTTTACTTTATCGTTTGTTTGATTTTTGTGAACCATATATAAACTACAAGCAGCGTGAAAACTCAAGTGGCCATGCTGATCAAATTAAATAGTATGCTTTACACAGCGTATAAGGGTGATGTCACAGCACAACGAGAATCTAACAGGGGAAGAGGTGAAAGTCATCCTCCCCCTCCCACGACCCCGCCATATCTGCCAAGTGACCCTATGTACGGGTAACAGTCTCTATTCTGCTCTGTGTCAGTGTGTATCATGGTCTCTGAGGACGGGGAACAGTCTCTATTCTGCTCTGTGTCAGTGTGTATCAGGGCAGGGCTTTGAGGACAGGTGTCAATGTTAGGTGATTTCTGCCATTTATGGATTAAAAGCAGACTCTGCATCAACTGTGCAATTTTCCATGGGAGTTTTGCCATGGATCCCCCTCCGGCATGCCACAGTCCAGGTGTTAGTCCCCTTGAAACAACTTTTCCATCACTTTTGTGGCCAGAAAGAGTCCCTGTTGGTTTTAAAATTCGCCTGCCCATTGAAGTCAATGGCGGTTCGCGCGGTTCGCGCGGTTCGCCGGTTCGCGAACATTTGCGGAAGTTCGCGTTCGCCGTTCGCGAACCGAAAATTTCGGGTTCGCGACAACACTAGTGTCCATCTCTCTGTGCTTGGCTTCCGTCAGTTTCTCCGGTATCATTATAGCTAATGTCCCCCCCTTCCTTCTTACCTTTGCTGAGGGAGGGGGAGACATTGCTCTCTTCCAGTCCCTGGTGGTTCTAGTGGAGAGAGTAAACTCTTACCTGCAGCTCAGGTTAGAGTTCACTCTCGCGAGAACGGAGCGTTGCCATGGTAACGCTCCGTGCTCGTGAGAGGAGAACCCGGCGGAGCTGCAGGGAAGAGCTCCCCCAGGTTCTCTCTACCTCGCCCTCCCCTGCCGGCCGCCCAGCAATGTGCCTGTGGGCCGGGGAGGGAGATCACTGATCTCCCCTCCGGTCCATGATGCCAATCAGCAGGGCTGGTGCTTGGATAGCACCAGCCCTGCATGGGCCGGCAGGGGAGCGCCTCGGGCAGCAATATTTTCTCAGGGGGTGGGGGGGGGAAATTGCCCCGTTGCCCCCCCCCCCGGATCCGCCAATGTAGACATGTGCAATTTGTTTCATTCCGAATGTTAATTCGGGCGAATTTCGGGAAATTCAGACATTCGGATGCTTCTGAATGTCTGAATAGCTGAATTGCTGAATTTCCTAAAGTAACACATTCATATAAAATGTAAGTTACTTAGCCAGTCAATGGATGGGAATGATTAACCCCTACCTACCCCCTCACCCTAAAAATAGTTAGGGGGACCAATAACTAAATACCTGTAAATAAATAAATACAACTTACCATTTAATGTCTTCTTTTTTCTAAAATCTTCTTTTTTCAGCCCCAAAAAAGGCCAAATAAAAAACCATAATAACCGTCGCACTTTGAAAAACCTCTCAAAAAACCTGACGCTGAAAAAATAATCCATCTTCACACATGGAGGGGTGAGAGGGGGAAGGAGTTTTGGGGACCCCTAGTCATCTGGGGGTGGGGGGAGGTTACATTTTTTATTTAGTTACAATAGGTCCACCCCTTATTCTAATTTAGGGCCCCCACCCGCCGCTCAGGGGTGGGGGTTGCGGGGAAGGACAATATGTCCCCCTCCCATATTTTTCTTTAGGGCCCCCACCCGCCGCTCAGGAAGGGAGTCCGGGGGGGAGGACAATGGGTCCCCCCCTTAATTTGCTTTAGGGCCCCCACCCACCGCTCAGGGGTGGGGGCCGGGGGGGGGAGAACAATAGGTCCACCTCCAATTATTTTACCTTGGGGCCCCCACCCGCCGCTCAGGGGTGGGGGCTGGGGGGAGGACAATAGGTTCCCCCCCCTTATTTTACTTTAGGGCCCCCACCCGCCGCAACCGTGGGAATTAGGGAGTTATCTACTAAGCAGCTGCAAGAGAACAGCCGAAGTGCCGAACCGAAGTGCCTAAGTCCCGAATTTCGGAATGCCGAACCGAAAATTTTCCCCATGCACATTCCTATTACTCATTGCACTGTCATGGTTTCCCTTAGTGGTTGTCCGAGAGTGTGTTCCTGAGCGTTTATTTCTGGTTATTGCCTTTGACTTCGTTTTGACTTCCCTGTATTCTGGTATCCCTGACTTTTGGCTTTCCCTCATCGCTGTGTCTCATTCTGTGTCCCCGGCCTCGGCAAGTATTCTGACTATTTTCTGTCATACGTTAAGTCCGGCCATTCTAAGGCCATTTACAAGCCAAGAGAGACGCGAGTTCCAGATGGACAAGACAAGGGGAGGAGGCCTCCAGGGAAAAGAGGTTTGCCATTTGGCAGAGGTCGTGCAATTGATCTGGGAGGATGTGCCCACAGATTTAATTGACTTTACATCAGAGGATGTCAGCTTCCCTTTTCAGCATCAGATGATAACCCAGGGAATAGAGGTAGTTGTAGTTGACCTACCAAGGAAGCAGAGGTAGTTGCAGTTTGCCTACCTCCGCAGCAGCAGAGTGCAACCCCAGCGGAGTAGCTGACAGCAGAGCAGAGTGTTGCTAGACTCTCGAGTATCAGCCACTTCAGTTGCAGCCACCACTCCAGCTGACGTTCTGGCATCGGGACAGAGTGCCCTGTCCTCTGCCCCCAACTTGCTGTTGCTCCTGCAGGTGTGAGAGTGGAGGAGAGCTCTACATTGGTGGGTTAGACCAAGGAGCTAATCGAACCCCCTGCTGAAGCGCTGGCATTGAGACATGGTGCAGCTGGCCTCTGTCCCCAACTACTAAAATATGATAATTGTCCTGTATTGGTGGAGGGGGCTATAGTCTCCAACAGTGTAATTCTTGGATGCTGGGCAGTCGTCCCTGATCCCCAAGCCCCTGGCATGGAGTCCTCAGCCACTCAGACATCTCCCCAGCAGCAGTTGGTCCTTCAGGGAGAAGAGAGTAGCGTCCTCCCTACCCAGGAGCAAAGTAAGTTACCGGGAGTAGAAACAGCCGATCTCCCTTCCCAGTGGCAGAGTGCAACCCCAGCAGAAACACTCTGGGTAGGATGTTCTCTTGCTGGGTCCTGGATTCCCTGCTGCATGTGGTGTCCTGACCCCTAGGGCCATGACCACTCCCCGCTGTCCCTTCCCTTGTATCCACCCCAAGAACTCCTGCTAGATGAGCCCGATCTGCTAAACCTGCGTTCCGTAGTCCTAACAGGGGAATCCAAGCAACGCTCCCGGATAGGCACCCACTGCCATAGTAGCGCGCATGTTCACTATGGCCACTCCGATATCTATACTGTTTCCTCTGCCTCTCAGCACCCCCAGGGGTCCTGATGTTCAGGTCCTGAGTGCGGCGTTCTGTGCCCACCCTTGATGGGAATCTTCCCCACCGCCCACTCCATACACTCCTAGGTGTGGATGTCCACCTACCTGACTCCAAACTCAAGTCCCCAGCCATTGGTTCCCTCCTTGCCTGCTTCGACCTGGACGTAAATCTGGGAGACGACCCTGGGGCAAAAACTCCTCTCCCATGATCTGCCAAGAGAAGCCTGTCTAAGCTCACTGGAAATTGGGGACCCTGCCATTGCCTGGGTGCCTAGCACCTACACAGCCTGTTCCCAGTCTGAACGTTCGGTAGATTCCCCTCTTACGTGTTCACCAGATCCAGCCCTCGCCTGTTCACGGCCTGAACATTTGCATGTTCCCAGATGTGCCTGTTCATGGCCCGAACTTTTGCCACCTCCAGCCGAATCCTGTTTTCTGGCCCGAACGCTCTACTCCTTCACCACCTGAACGTGCAGTCTCAGCCTTATTCCAAGGAAGACGTACTGACCGTGCGGCTGCACGGCGACCTCCTGAACTCCCAGGCCTCCCGCCACTCACATCAGGTTCCGGCCTCAGATCCTGGGTTGGGCTCACCCTCCTCCTGGTGGAACCAGCTCTGGGGCTTAAACATTGCGGCAGTCAGGTTCTCTGTGTGGGACACCCAGGAAGCACCTCAGCTGTCACAGTGGTCCCTGATGTAGATGGGACCAGGGCCTCCTCCAGATGCTCCTGGAGCCAGGAAACACCTCTGTGCTGTAAAGAAGCTCAGACACCAGCCAGCCATTCCTCCATTCTTTAATCAGCAGCACCTGCAAGATACAAGACAGATACACTACACAACCTGCACAAAACAGGTAAGTGAGGATTAATTAAGTTGGCCCCTGATCTAAAATGCCCACTATATATACTCCTCTAGCCAAAGCCACACCTTCAATTTCTGTAGCCAACACCCACACTACACCCCTTCTAAGCCTGTCTCCTAGCAATGTCAAGGCCCATTCCCCTTCGTAGCGCTGCTCCATTGGGCTACAATAAAATTGATAGAATTTTACTATAAACTAATATTTCCACATTAAAATAAATTTGCGAAGCACTTAAGCAATTATGATAATGTTACTATGGGATTGTGAGGATTAATAATTGATCTAGCATGCAGAAACAGTATCACACCTAGGCTTAAGGATAACGTCTAACCGGACCTTAGAATGGCCAGACTTAACGTACCAAAGAATAGTCAAAATACTTGCCGAGGTCAGGGATACAGAATGAGACACAACGATGAAGGAAAGCTAAAAATCAAGGATACGAGAAATCAGGGAAGTCAAAAGGAAGCCAAAGTCAAAAACCAGAAATATTACAATCAGGAACACACTCTTGGATAACCAGCAAAGGGAAACCACGACAGGGCAATGAGTGGAAGGAAAAATGAGTTTAAATAGCATGAGACAGACCCTCTGTCCCTGAATTTTAAACTTTTAAACTCTTGTTCATCTAAACCATTCGTCTGGGGAATTGCACATTTATTGTACTAATGCCCGTTCGAATAACTAATTTTCTACCGAACGACCGACCATCCAGAATGGGAGCGTGGCGCTTGTTAACCTCACTGCCCGTATTAACACCTCCAAAACCACGAACACCCCATACATTCTAAATGATCAACTGGGTGGTCGGCGTTCGTCTACATGAACACATGGCAGTAGTGATGTCCCGAACGGTTCGCTGGCGAATAGTTCCTGGCGAACATAGCTTGTTCGCGTTCGCCACGGATGGCGAACATATGCGATGTTCAGACAAATGGAGGTCATTTAGTTGCTCCAATGGCCATTGGAGGGAATGCCCGCCTGCCAACGTCAAGGCAGACCCCCCTAAGCGGGTCCTAACACTGACCCTTCAGCCTGCTTCCTTGAGCTTCTGGCAAAGATATCTCTAATGAGACAGAAAGGGGTATTTTTTATATACACCCCTATACTTATTAACCCTTAATAGGGAACACATGGGATGGGTAGAAGCATTGTAACCAGGCTGTGTGATACAAAGTACCGTATATACTTGAGTATAAGCCGACCCGAATATAAGCCGAGGCCCCTAATTTTACCCCAAAAAACTGGGAAAACGTATTGACTCGAGTATAAGACTAGGGTGAGAAATGCAGCAGCTACTGGTAAATTTCTAAATAAAATTAGATCCTAAAAAAAATATATTAATTGAATATTTATTTACAGTGTGTGTATAATGAATGCAGTGTGTGTGTATGAATGCAGTGTGTGTGTATGAATGCAGTGTGTGTATGAGTGCAGCGTGTGTATGAATGCAGCGTGTGTGTATGAATGCAGTGTGTGTGTATGAGTGCAGCGTGTGTGTATGAGTGCAGCGTGTGTGTATGAATGCAGCGTGTGTGTATGAATGCAGCGTGTGTGTATGAATGCAGCGTGTGTGTATGAATGCAGCGTGTGTGTATGAATGCAGCGTGAGTGTATGAATGCAGCGTGAGTGTATGAATGCAGTGTGAGTGTATGAATGCAGTGTGAGTGTATGAATGCAGTGTGAGTGTATGAATGCAGCGTGTGTGTATGAGTGCAGCGTGTGTGTATGAGTGCAGCGTGTGTGTATGAATGCAGTCTGTGTGTATGAGTGTAGTGTGTGTGTGTGTGTGTGTGTGTGTGTGTTGCAGAGCCTTGCTGGGGGGGTGGGCAATTTTTTTTATTATAAACTAAATATGAATACCGCACTCAATCAATAACATTAAATAATTATTAAACCTATGCTTAATTTCATAGTATTTATTGAAAAGCTTATAAGAATAATTCATAAAGATAATGGTATTTCATCAAAGTAGCACATAATTCATCCTATATACACCAACTATGTACAAATATCTATCTAGACACAGTATCTTCCTATGTGCAATGAATAGTTCAAAAAAGTGTAAAAAATGAAAACAATTGGAGAAATGAAAAGAATGAAAAAATTATGAAAAAAATGCAAAAAATTAGAAAAATGCAAAAAAATGAAAGAAATGGAAAAAATACAAAATACTAAAGTCCTGATAAGTGGCAGTCCAGTATATAGTGCACTATATGTTTGCCCACTATCTGTGGGTTGATCTCACCAATGTCGTCTATTTCTTTATACTGTATCCTGTAGGAAGATTCTGTAGTCTGTGAAAGGTGGTCTGAATGGAAGGGATGGAACGAATTCCTGATGGTAGAAAAAATGATCGCCACCCTGTATCCGCTGGTGGCTGATCAAACCTGTTGTAGTTAATGAAGTCAATCGGCAGTATAAGGCTCTGTTAGAAGTGGACTGAAGTCAATCGTAGGGCTTTCCTTGTGAATGGGCTGCGCGCTCGGGACATATGCGTCCCTTCGATGGCCCCAGTGTCCGTGCTGTCAAAAGAAGAACATCAGGGTTTAAATATCCTCAGTTTAGGCGGCAAACACTGCCGCATCAAGTCCACGGTCCTACTTCCGCATTCCAACGTATACGTGCGTCATTGCGTCATGCGTATTTCACACAACTTTATTGTAAACGAGCATTCTGATAGAATTATTAAGCTAGCGAAAACACAAGCTTGTTGTGATACCACAATGCATTTGCAGATACAAATGTAAATCGGACCTTGTAGTAGGGATATAGATGTAAATCCCAATGAGAATAAGGATATAAATTGTATATTAACAGTGGATTAATATGTACACCAACAATAGTACACAGGTACTGCATCAATGGATGCATATCTTACAAACAGTCTTGCATAAACTTAAAACACAGAATAGTATACTGTATAGTTATGTTAATGCTCACCTGTAACAGGAGATCAAGAGGGAAAAGTGAAATCTTGATGTGAGAAAGCTAGTTGGGTAACCAGCTGTATGAAAAAGAAAAAACAACTATTATATTCTCCAAAAAAGATTTAGTTAAAATTACAAAAAATTTTTACAAAAAAAGGGGGAAGAAATTTTTTTTTTAACAAAGGTAACAAGTTAAATGCAACTGACCTGTCTACTATGACCCCATTGTGTCCCTAGACCCTGTCTGTGAGGGACCCTGTAGTGGCGACAGGTAGCGGACCCAGGAGAGTCAAATTGTTGGCAGGAAAGAGCCACGGACCAAAGTTGGTCATGGGGAGCCTCTGTAAGGAGCACAAAATCACAGAGCAGACAATAGTGAGGATACCGAAATGTATATATTATAAAAAATGTTTGAGATCATAATCCTCATTGAGTCCTAGTGGTGACAGAGTCTCCAAGATACTAATCCATTTAGTTTCTCTCTGGAGTAAGAGCTTCTGTCTGTCACCCCCCCTTCGTAGGGGTGGGATTCTGTCTAGGATTTGAAACCTCAATTGGTTCACATTGTGATCATGCATTTTAAAATGTCTGGGTACCGGAGCTTCCACTTTATTGTGTAATAATGCCGCCCTGATGCTCCTTTTGTGCTCCCCTATCCGCTCTTTCACTGGCCTGATGGTCTCCCCCACATAAAGGAGCCCACAGGGACACTTTAGAGCATACACGACAAAGTCTGAATTGCATGTGTAATAATCCTTAACAAAATTTTTTTTTACCTGATCTAGGATGAACGAAATATTCCCCCTTAATGACACTGTTACAATGTGAACAGTTAAGACAAGGAAAGGTGCCCTTCTTGGGTTCTGAGAAAAACCTAGTTTGTTTCTTAGCGGTACCAATATCAGACTTCACTACCATGTCCCTCAAATTAGAGGCCCTCTGATAGGTAAAGAGCGGTGGTTGTTGAAATATCGGGGGTAGTTGGGTATCTCCCTGGAAAAGTTGCCAGTGCTTTAATATAACTTGTCTTATGTCCCTATTGAGTGGGGTATATGGTGTGACAAGTGTAAATCTTTCTACTTTCTCTGTAGTCCTGGTTCCCGATAGAGTATCTTGTCGGGAAAGGGTATCAACCCTCTGTCGCTGGTTATCAACCACATGTGCGGGATAGCCCCTCTCTATGAATTTTTTGGCCATATAGTCTAAGCCCGTGATCACCTTATCCTCCTGTGAGACTATTCTTTTTACCCTTAGTAGTTGGCTATATGGTAACCCATTTTTTAAATGCGTCGGATGGAAGCTGGAATAAGTCAGTAGATTATTGCGGTCAGTGGGTTTTATATATAAGTCACTCTGCAGGCGGTTACATGCCCTCTGGACCTGGACATCCAAGAAGGGAACAGTCGTAATGTCACAATACATGGTGAATTTAATGTTAGCATCAAGTGTGTTTAATGAATCAAAAAATTCCTGTAAGTGGGCCCTCGTGCCGCTCCAACATATGAATACGTCGTCTATATATCTTTTCCAGACTAGACATTTGGAGAATAAAGGATGCGGATAGATACAAGTTTCCTCCATACGATTCATATAAATATTAGCACATGTTGGAGCGACATTCGAGCCCATGGCAGTCCCTTTAATCTGCTTGTAATACTTGTCACCAAATAAAAAGTAGTTCTCTGTTAGAATGAAGGTCAGTAGTTCCCTGGTGTATTGTCTTGTCTCCCCCTGTTGGGTCAATCGTGGGTCTTTGTTTAGTGTCCAGTCTACTGCCTCAATCCCTCTTTCATGATCGATGGATGTATATAAAGATTGAACATCCATGGTCACTAACCAGAAGTCACCTGGTGGAATCTTTATATCTGCCAAAAGTGTAAGGAACGTGGTTGTGTCCTTAAGGTATGATTTCTGTGATGGGACATATTTAATGAGAAATTTATCCAGTATCTCTGCTGGGTGTTGAAATATGGACCCAGTACCGCTAACTATTGGTCTGCCTGGTGGGAAGAGTGGATTTTTGTGAATTTTGGGCAAGGTATAGAATACTGGAATTCGTGGATATTTCTCATTCATGTATTTGTATTCTCCCTGTGAAATGATATTTTTAGAGAGGGCCCATTGGTTAAGTCTTTCTAATGTGTGCTTCAGGTTATGTGTGGGATCTTGGCCTATAGGTAGGTAGTTCATCTTATCCGTTAATTGTGATTCTATTTCTTTTATGTAATATGTGCGGTCCATGATTACCAAAGCTCCCCCCTTGTCCGCCGGTTTGATAATTATCGAATTATCCTTCCTCAAATTGTTGATGTTTAGCCAGTCTTGTTTAGTAAAATTGATATCCTGCCTGTGGAAGTTGTGTGTGTGTTGGTATTTTTTCCTAAGTTTGTAAATATCTTTTTTTACAAGATTGGTGAATATATCAATTGAAGCATTGGTGTTCTGTGGTGTAAAGGAACTTTTAGGTTTCAAACCTGTGTCTAGGGGAAGAACGGTATATGGACCAGATTCTGAAACGGTATCTCTCATATCCTCCCTGTTTCCTTCCTCATGTAGATTTCCTTGTGTAGTCTGGGTATTGCTGTTTGTGAATGTTGTTGTGTCCACAGTATGCTGACCTGTAGAAAAGAATGCACGTAACTTAAGTTGTCGAAAGAATTTATACATGCTGACATCATATTGGTGCCACTCCACATGAGGTGTAGGAACGAAAGAGAGTCCCTTATTCAGGGTCCCCTCCTCTGTGGGAGTTAAGGGCCTACCTGAGATATTATGTATCAGAGATTGCGTCTGGATTGGGTCGATCGGTTTGTTCTTTTCTCTCGTGTGGCTCTTGTTATAACCCCCCCGCCTGATGATTCTTCCTGTCGTGTATTTCTCTCTAAAAAAGTCATTCCAGAGGATGAGGAGGCAGAGGAGGAGGATGTAGCCCCTTCTGTATCTGAACGCCATCTCTGTGAGGTTGTGTCTCTGTTGGGTCTGAAAGAACGGTTATCTGTTCTGGAGTACCAAGTATAGACCTGATCCCTTTGATAGTCTAATTCGTCTCTATGGAATTTTTTCTTTTTAAACTCCTCAGTTTCTCTCTGGTACTCTTTCAGTTTGTCTTCTATTTGCTTTTTGAGTGTTTCTAAGTCGGTAGATGCAGTAACTGCTGCCAGTTCCTGCTCCGCTGTTGCTATTTCTTTAATCAGTTTAGTTAATTCTTTTTGTAGGGATTCAATGGTTAGTACCATAAGGTCCACAGAGCATTTATTTAAGATTTTGTACCACACTGTGCGGTGTTCAATATTATCCCTACACAATGTAGGATGCAACCTAACCCTTAGGCCCCTTGGGATTCTCTTTTGTCTCAGGTACTCGCCTAGGGTGCTTACATGTAATTCCCAACTAATTTTCCTTTTTAAATCTCTCTCAAGTTTTTGAGCGATCCCCCGCTCACTCTCATTTGTCAAAAATGCTCTAGCTCCTCTGAGAGCTGAGGTAATACGGTTGATGTCACCCTCCGTATAGGCAAACGTTGCCATCAAGTCTGCTATATAGAGGTGAACAAATGTGAACCCAATTGAAAAAAATACCAAACTTCTAGTTCACAGTTCCAGAACAATATTTACAACAGTTTTGTGACAGTTCTGTACGGGTAAACGGTTATAATACACATAAAGGTGCTCAGCACTAGGGCAAAATATATACAAAAAAACAATATGTGCTGGCACTCAATTAAGTGTTAGGTGCCGGTATTCGAGGTATAACCCCACAAAAAACCTCCTAATCAATATCATAAACTAAATATGAATACCGCACTCAATCAATAACATTAAATAATTATTAAACCTATGCTTAATTTCATAGTATTTATTGAAAAGCTTATAAGAATAATTCATAAAGATAATGGTATTTCATCAAAGTAGCACATAATTCATCCTATATACACCAACTATGTACAAATATCTATCTAGACACAGTATCTTCCTATGTGCAATGAATAGTTCAAAAAAGTGTAAAAAATGAAAACAATTGGAGAAATGAAAATAATGAAAAAATTATGAAAAAAATGCAAAAAATGAGAAAAATGCAAAAAAATGAAAGAAATGGAAAAAATACAAAATACTAAAGTCCTGATAAGTGGCAGTCCAGTATATAGTGCACTATATGTTTGCCCACTATCTGTGGGTTGATCTCACCAATGTCGTCTATTTCTTTATACTGTATCCTGTAGGAAGATTCTGTAGTCTGTGAAAGGTGGTCTGAATGGAAGGGATGGAACGAATTCCTGATGGTAGAAAAAATGATCGCCACCCTGTATCCGCTGGTGGCTGATCAAACCTGTTGTAGTTAATGAAGTCAATCGGCAGTATAAGGCTCTGTTAGAAGTGGACTGAAGTCAATCGTAGGGCTTTCCTTGTGAATGGGCTGCACGCTCGGGACATATGCGTCCCTTCGATGGCCCCAGTGTCCGTGCTGTCAAAAGAAGAACATCAGGGTTTAAATATCCTCAGTTTAGGCGGCAAACACTGCCGCATCAAGTCCACGGTCCTACTTCCGCATTCCAACGTATACGTGCGTCATTGCGTCATGCGTATTTCACACAACTTTATTGTAAACGAGCATTCTGATAGAATTATTAAGCTAGCGAAAACACAAGCTTGTTGTGATACCACAATGCATTTGCAGATACAAATGTAAATCGGACCTTGTAGTAGGGATATAGATGTAAATCCCAATGAGAATAAGGATATAAATTGTATATTAACAGTGGATTAATATGTACACCAACAATAGTACACAGGTACTGCATCAATGGATGCATATCTTACAAACAGTCTTGCATAAACTTAAAACACAGAATAGTATACTGTATAGTTATGTTAATGCTCACCTGTAACAGGAGATCAAGAGGGAAAAGTGAAATCTTGATGTGAGAAAGCTAGTTGGGTAACCAGCTGTATGAAAAAGAAAAAACAACTATTATTCTCCAAAAAAGATTTATATCCTTATTCTCATTGGGATTTACATCTATATCCCTACTACAAGGTCCGATTTACATTTGTATCTGCAAATGCATTGTGGTATCACAACAAGCTTGTGTTTTCGCTAGCTTAATAATTCTATCAGAATGCTCGTTTACAATAAAGTTGTGTGAAATACGCATGACGCAATGACGCACGTATACGTTGGAATGCGGAAGTAGGACCGTGGACTTGATGCGGCAGTGTTTGCCGCCTAAACTGAGGATATTTAAACCCTGATGTTCTTCTTTTGACAGCACGGACACTGGGGCCATCGAAGGGACGCATATGTCCCGAGCGTGCAGCCCATTCACAAGGTAAGCCCTACGATTGACTTCAGTCCACTTCTAACAGAGCCTTATACTGCCGATTGACTTCATTAACTACAACAGGTTTGATCAGCCACCAGCGGATACAGGGTGGCGATCATTTTTTCTACCATCAGGAATTCGTTCCATCCCTTCCATTCAGACCACCTTTCACAGACTACAGAATCTTCCTACAGGATACAGTATAAAGAAATAGACGACATTGGTGAGATCAACCCACAGATAGTGGGCAAACATATAGTGCACTATATACTGGACTGCCACTTATCAGGACTTTAGTATTTTGTATTTTTTCCATTTCTTTAATTTTTTTGCATTTTTCTCATTTTTTTCATTTTTTTCATAATTTTTTCATTCTTTTGATTTCTCCAATTGTTTTCATTTTTTACACTTTTTTGAACTATTCATTGCACATAGGAAGATACTGTGTCTAGATAGATATTTGTACATAGTTGGTGTATATAGGATGAATTATGTGCTACTTTGATGAAATACCATTATCTTTATGAATTATTCTTATAAGCTTTTCAATAAATACTATGAAATTAAGCATAGGTTTAATAATTATTTAATGTTATTGATTGAGTGCGGTATTCATATTTAGTTTATGATATTGATTAGGAGTTTTTTTGTGGGGTTATACCTCGAATACCGGCACCTAACACTTAATTGAGTGCCAGCACATATTGTTTTTTTGTATATATTTTGCCCTAGTGCTGAGCACCTTTATGTGTATTATAACCGTTTACCCGTACAGAACTGTCACAAAACTGTTGTAAATATTGTTCTGGAACTGTGAACTATAAGTTTGGTATTTTTTTCAATTGGGTTCACATTTGTTCACCTCTATATAGCAGACTTGATGGCAACGTTTGCCTATACGGAGGGTGACATCAACCGTATTACCTCAGCTCTCAGAGGAGCTAGAGAATTTTTGACAAATGAGAGTGAGCGGGGGATCGCTCAAAAACTTGAGAGAGATTTAAAAAGGAAAATTAGTTGGGAATTACATGTAAGCACCCTAGGCGAGTACCTGAGACAAAAGAGAATCCCAAGGGGCCTAAGGGTTAGGTTGCATCCTACATTGTGTAGGGATAATATTGAACACCGCACAGTGTGGTACAAAATCTTAAATAAATGCTCTGTGGACCTTATGGTACTAACCATTGAATCCCTACAAAAAGAATTAACTAAACTGATTAAAGAAATAGCAACAGCGGAGCAGGAACTGGCAGCAGTTACTGCATCTACCGACTTAGAAACACTCAAAAAGCAAATAGAAGACAAACTGAAAGAGTACCAGAGAGAAACTGAGGAGTTTAAAAAGAAAAAATTCCATAGAGACGAATTAGACTATCAAAGGGATCAGGTCTATACTTGGTACTCCAGAACAGATAACCGTTCTTTCAGACCCAACAGAGACACAACCTCACAGAGATGGCGTTCAGATACAGAAGGGGCTACATCCTCCTCCTCTGCCTCCTCATCCTCTGGAATGACTTTTTTAGAGAGAAATACACGACAGGAAGAATCATCAGGCGGGGGGGTTATAACAAGAGCCACACGAGAGAAAAGAACAAACCGATCGACCCAATCCAGACGCAATCTCTGATACATAATATCTCAGGTAGGCCCTTAACTCCCACAGAGGAGGGGACCCTGAATAAGGGACTCTCTTTCGTTCCTACACCTCATGTGGAGTGGCACCAATATGATCTCAGCATGTATAAATTATTTCGCCAACTTAAGTTACGTGCATTCTTTTCTACAGGTCAGCATACTGTGGACACAACAACATTCACAAACAGCAATACCCAGACTACACAAGGAAATCGACATGAGGAAGGAAACAGGGAGGATATGAGAGATACCGTTTCAGAATCTGGTCCATATACCGTTCTTCCCCTAGACACAGGTTTGAAACCTAAAAGTTCCTTTACACCACAGAACACCAATGCTTCAATTGATATATTCACCAATCTTGTAAAAAAAGATATTTACAAACTAAGGAAAAAATACCAACACACACACAACTTCCACAGGCAGGATATCAATTTTACTAAACAAGACTGGCTAAACATCAACAATTTGAGGAAGGATAATTCGATAATTATCAAACCGGCGGACAAGGGGGGAGCTTTGGTAATCATGGACCGCACATATTACATAAAAGAAATAGAATCACAATTAACGGATAAGATGAACTACCTACCTATAGGCCAAGATCCCACACATAACCTGAAGCACACATTAGAAAGACTTAACCAATGGGCCCTCTCTAAAAATATCATTTCACAGGGAGAATACAAATACATGAATGAGAAATATCCAGGAATTCCAGTATTCTATACCTTGCCCAAAATTCACAAAAATCCTCTCTTCCCACCAGGCAGACCAATAGTTAGCGGTACTGGGTCCATATTTCAACACCCAGCAGAGATACTGGATAAATTTCTCATTAAATATGTCCCATCACAGAAATCATACCTTAAGGACACAACCACGTTCCTTACACTTTTGGCAGATATAAAGATTCCACCAGGTGACTTCTGGTTAGTGACCATGGATGTTCAATCTTTATATACATCCATCGATCATGAAAGAGGGATTGAGGCAGTAGACTGGACACTAAACAAAGACCCACGATTGACCCAACAGGGGGAGACAAGACAATACATCAGGGAACTACTGACCTTCATTCTAACAGAGAACTACTTTTTATTTGGTGACAAGTATTACAAGCAGATTAAAGGGACTGCCATGGGCTCGAATGTCGCTCCAACATATGCTAATATTTATATGAATCGTATGGAGGAAACTTGTATCTATCCGCATCCTTTATTCTCCAAATGTCTAGTCTGGAAAAGATATATAGACGACGTATTCATATGTTGGAGCGGCACGAGGGCCCACTTACAGGAATTTTTTGATTCATTAAACACACTTGATGCTAACATTAAATTCACCATGTATTGTGACATTACGACTGTTCCCTTCTTGGATGTCCAGGTCCAGAGGGCATGTAACCGCCTGCAGAGTGACTTATATATAAAACCCACTGACCGCAATAATCTACTGACTTATTCCAGCTTCCATCCGACGCATTTAAAAAATGGGTTACCATATAGCCAACTACTAAGGGTAAAAAGAATAGTCTCACAGGAGGATAAGGTGATCACGGGCTTAGACTATATGGCCAAAAAATTCATAGAGAGGGGCTATCCCGCACATGTGGTTGATAACCAGCGACAGAGGGTTGATACCCTTTTTCCGACAAGATACTCTATCGGGAACCAGGACTACAGAGAAAGTAGAAAGACTCACACTTGTCACACCATATACCCCACTCAATAGGGACATAAGACAAGTTATATTAAAGCACTGGCAACTTTTCCAGGGAGATACCCAACTACCCCCGATATTTCAACAACCACCGCTCTTTACCTATCAGAGGGCCTCTAATTTGAGGGACATGGTAGTGAAGTCTGATATTGGTACCTCTAAGAAACAAACTAGGTTTTTCTCAGAACCCAAGAAGGGCACCTTTCCTTGTCTTAACTGTTCACATTGTAACAGTGTCATTAAGGGGGAATATTTCGTTCATCCTAGATCAGGTAAAAAAAATTTTGTTAAGGATTATTACACATGCAATTCAGACTTTGTCGTGTATGCTCTAAAGTGTCCCTGTGGGCTCCTTTATGTGGGGGAGACCATCAGGCCAGTGAAAGAGCGGATAGGGGAGCACAAAAGGAGCATCAGGGCGGCATTATTACACAATAAAGTGGAAGCTCCGGTACCCAGACATTTTAAAATGCATGATCACAATGTGAACCAATTGAGGTTTCAAATCCTAGACAGAATCCCACCCCTACGAAGGGGGGGTGACAGACAGAAGCTCTTACTCCAGAGAGAAACTAAATGGATTAGTATCTTGGAGACTCTGTCACCACTAGGACTCAATGAGGATTATGATCTCAAACATTTTTTATAATATATACATTTCGGTATCCTCACTATTGTCTGCTCTGTGATTTTGTGCTCCTTACAGAGGCTCCCCATGACCAACTTTGGTCCGTGGCTCTTTCCTGCCAACAATTTGACTCTCCTGGGTCCGCTACCTGTCGCCACTACAGGGTCCCTCACAGACAGGGTCTAGGGACACAATGGGGTCATAGTAGACAGGTCAGTTGCATTTAACTTGTTACCTTTGTTAAAAAAAAAATTTCTTCCCCCCTTTTTTTGTAAAAAATTTTTGTAATTTTAACTAAATCTTTTTTGGAGAATATAATAGTTGTTTTTTCTTTTTCATACAGCTGGTTACCCAACTAGCTTTCTCACATCAAGATTTCACTTTTCCCTCTTGATCTCCTGTTACAGGTGAGCATTAACATAACTATACAGTATACTATTCTGTGTTTTAAGTTTATGCAAGACTGTTTGTAAGATATGCATCCATTGATGCAGTACCTGTGTACTATTGTTGGTGTACATATTAATCCACTGTTAATATACAATTTATATCCTTATTCTCATTGGGATTTACATCTATATCCCTACTACAAGGTCCGATTTACATTTGTATCTGCAAATGCATTGTGGTATCACAACAAGCTTGTGTTTTCGCTAGCTTAATAATTCTATCAGAATGCTCGTTTACAATAAAGTTGTGTGAAATACGCATGACGCAATGACGCACGTATACGTTGGAATGCGGAAGTAGGACCGTGGACTTGATGCAGCAGTGTTTGCCGCCTAAACTGAGGATATTTAAACCCTGATGTTCTTCTTTTGACAGCACGGACACTGGGGCCATCGAAGGGACGCATATGTCCCGAGCGCGCAGCCCATTCACAAGGAAAGCCCTACGATTGACTTCAGTCCACTTCTAACAGAGCCTTATACTGCCGATAGACTTCATTAACTACAACAGGTTTGATCAGCCACCAGCGGATACAGGGTGGCGATCATTTTTTCTACCATCAGGAATTCGTTCCATCCCTTCCATTCAGACCACCTTTCACAGACTACAGAATCTTCCTACAGGATACAGTATAAAGAAATAGACGACATTGGTGAGATCAACCCACAGATAGTGGGCAAACATATAGTGCACTATATACTGGACTGCCACTTATCAGGACTTTAGTATTTTGTATTTTTTCCATTTCTTTCATTTTTTTGCATCTTTCTCATTTTTTGCATTTTTTTCATAATTTTTTCATTCTTTTCATTTCTCCAATTGTTTTCATTTTTTACACTTTTTTGAACTATTCATTGCACATAGGAAGATACTGTGTCTAGATAGATATTTGTACATAGTTGGTGTATATAGGATGAATTATGTGCTACTTTGATGAAATACCATTATCTTTATGAATTATTCTTATAAGCTTTTCAATAAATACTATGAAATTAAGCATAGGTTTAATAATTATTTAATGTTATTGATTGAGTGCGGTATTCATATTTAGTTTATGATATTGATTAGGAGGTTTTTTGTGGGGTTATACCTCGAATACCGGCACCTAACACTTAATTCAGTGCCAGCACATATTGTTTTTTTGTATAATTTTTTTTATTATTTTAATTTTTTATTATTATTTATTATTATTTTTATTCATTTAATTTAATTATTATTATTATTGTATTATTATTTATTTATTATTATTTTTTTATTATTACTAATTATTATTTTTTTGTCCCCCCTCCCTGCTTGCTACATGGCAGGGAGGGGGGCTCCTTCCCTGGTGGTCCAGCATTGGTAGTTCAGTGGGGGGGAGAGGGGTGCTGGCAGAGCTGTACGTACTCTCGCGAGACTTACACTGGGAGCTGACCGAGGTGCTGAACGGACGGCGTGGAGGAGGAGAGAGCTGACAGGAGCTGCAGGAGAGGTAAGTACAGCTCTGCCAGCATCCCTCTCCCCCCACTGAACTACCAATGCTGGACCACCAGGGAAGGAGCCCCCCTCCCTGCCATGTAGCAAGCAGGGAGGGGGGACAAAAAAATAATAATTAGTAATAATAAAAAAATAATAATAAATAAATAATAATACAATAATAATAATAATTAAATTAAATGAATAAAAATAATAATAAATAATAATAAAAAATTAAAATAATAAAAAAAATACAGACTGGGGGGAGAGGGATGCTGGCAGAGCTGTACTTACCTCTCCTGCAGCTCCTGTCAGCTCTCTCCTCCTCCGCGCCGTCCGGTCAGCTCCCTCTGTCAGCTCACACTGTAAGTCTCGCGAGAGCCGTGGCTCTCGCGAGACTTACACTGGGAGCTGACCGAGGTGCTGAACGGACGGCGTGGAGGAGGAGAGAGCTGACAGGAGCTGCATTAGAGGTAAGTACAGCTCTGCCAGCATCCCTCTCCCCCCAGTCTGTATTATGGCAATGCAAATTGCCATAATACAGACTCTGACTCGAGTATAAGCCGAGTTGGGTTTTTTTAGCACAAAAAATGTGCTAAAAAACTCGGCTTATACTCGAGTATATACGGTAAATACAAATACAAAAAGAGAAGTCCTGCGCTTAAGCAGCAAGGACTACAACACACATCAGCCCCAATATATAGTAAAAACCAAAGAAAAGAAAAACGTTACCTGCGCTTTCTCCTTAATCCCTATGTATATTTAGACAAATGGAGGTCATTTAGTTGCTCCATCCCATGTGTTCCCTATTAAGGGTTAATAAGTATAGGGGTGTATATAAAAAATACCCCTTTCTGTCTCATTAGAGATATCTTTGCCAGAAGCTCAAGGAAGCAGGCTGAAGGGTCAGTGTTAGTGTGGTGGAATCTCGGTAAAAATAAATTTAGTAGGCCGAGATTACCACGTGGCATGTGTACGTGCATATGCTGACGTATCGATCAGTTGGTTGCACGAGGCAAGATACGATCAGTAGTGTACGGAGCATGTGCAAGAATACAGGATGTAGTATTCCCCTCCTCCATTGTGCTGGACAGGCCATGCGGTCAAGCAGGAAGTTAATTCTTATTTGTATTGATTGGTCAAGAGAATGTGCGGGTGGAGCTTAATATGGGAGGAGTTATGTGCCTATATAAGGAGCCTGCACTATTGTCCGGGGCTCAGAACTTGCTGTATTTTGGTGACATTAGTCCCTCTGAGTCCCGATCGGTGATCCAATAAAGAATCTCTTCCTTCCTGAAGAAACCTGTGTCCATCTCTCTGTGCTTGGCTTCCGTCAGTTTCTCCAGTATCATTTGGTGCATTGGCCGGGAAGCTCATCGTTCAACGGTAGCTGAGAGGCAGAGGCGTGAGATGGTCTATCTTTGCCCACGTTCTCTACGGCTGCACCCCTGAACTTCTGCGTGGACCTCCCTTCGTCTCGGCGCCACTGGTCTGTTGTCCAGGAGATCATCGGCCTCTACGTAAGAAGTGCTGGGGTGTCCCCGTCGATGAGTGTGAACTCAGGTTCAGGAATGAGGAGGTAAGACAACTGCTGTTTTAGACGGCAGACCCACTAGGGGTATACCGATTGTGCGGTAGGCCCATAAGGGGTTATTTGTGTATGGAATCTGCCCCCTCTGTCGGAGGGAAGGAGCGAAGGCGCACCGCTCAATTGAACGCTCTTTAGTCAGACCGTTTGATTTGGTTAGTCAGACGGGGTTCTGGTGTAAATAGCCCTAGCCGGACACCGGTGTCTTGTCTAGACTAGCGTTCTAGGGTGTATATTACGTTCGCTAGGTCGGAGGGACCGGGAGACTAAGCGGCGCCTGTGTAAATTCGGTTCGCTAGCTCTCAACCTATCTTGGCTAAGTGGGAAGGCGTGTAAATTTGGAACCCACTAGATTTTTGATAGTAATCGACTAAGAGGCGTCTGTGTAAATTCGGTCCTCTAGCTCGCTATATGTGGTGCTTGGGCAGTGTGGCTAACCAAAACGGGTGTACATAGTTTTAGGTAGTCCATTCAAGGTACTGGCCAATAGTTTAGTTGGGAATTGTAAATGTGTTAAAGATTGTTTAGTAAAGTGTATATCTTGTTAGATAGCGCGAGCTCAGCCGTCTAGCGAGAGTGTTAATAGTGTGTTGCTGTATCATAGTGCACGGTACCATAACCCTGTATATTTACTGACACTGTATATAAGTACTAATCACTGTCGTCCATTGCATGTTTAACACCATAACCACTAATAATTGTATTGTGACCTTAAATTGTGCTTTGACCTATGCTAACCGTACTGTAACCGCTATTTGTAAAAGACGATGTTACTGGGGTGTGTTATAGACGGGTAATTCATATATAGAGAATTATAGCGTGGGTGACTGTATAGTTTCGCCAAAGGGCATAATATTGATTATTTAGTGACTGGTGTAACAGCTGTGCGTGTACGCGAATTCCCTGAGTGTTTATTGTGTTATTGTGTACGTTTCACTTGGTAACCGTACCACGTGGTGCTGTTGCCAGAGGAAACGGGTGTGACTGTTGAAAAGTACGTGTGCATAGTATTCGTTGTCAACGACGTTCCATTGATAAGTATGGGCGCGTCGGAGTCAACGATTCCGGATCCCTTAGGTTGTATGGTGAAGAATTTTAAAAAGGGATTCAAAACATGTGATTTTGGGGTTAAAATGTCTCCTGTACGTTTGGTCACTTTGTGTACTAGGGAGTGGCCTACTTTGGTTGCGGCATGGCCGCCACGTGGCAGTTTGGATCCAACTCTGGTACAGCGCGTACACGTGGCTGTATCGGGTAGGCCTGAACTTTACGGGCAGTTTCCTTATATTGCTTGTTGGAGACAGGCCGTAAATGACTCGCCAAAATGGATTCAGACATGCCACGAGGAGCAATGTCGCCTCATGGTGGCTAGGACTTGTTTGTCCACTAGGACTGGTGTTAGGCCCATTTTGGACACGCCCCCTGAGTCCGAGATCCCTTTGCCGCCCCCTTACCTTCCTTTAAGAGGAAGTGACGCGAATGCAGGAAGTCCTGCACCCCTTCCCCCATTGCCCCCATCCTCTTCCGCTTCCTCCTCCAGTACAGAATCCACCCCCTCTCGTACTAAATCTCCCCTTCCGGAACCAGAACCAACCCCCATTAGATCTGAATATCCTGATTTGGCGCCACTTCAGACTTCCGGTCAAGCTTCTTCTAGCTCGGCTCGAAGTGTTCTATTTACTAACTTTTCCCAAAACCAAGCTCCCACATCCTCATGCCCTATTTCCCCCCGACCGGAACCTCTAACTGACGCCCCTCCACGTAGCCCCATACTAACCCGACAACTGACCGGTACCCAACAATTAAAACATTATCAGATGCCTCTTCGTCTGAATCCCGGGTCAGCCTATATCGATGCCGCAGGTCAAATGGCACATGCTGACCCAGTCTTCGTATATGTCCCGTTCACGACTACCGATCTCTTGAATTGGAAGACCCACAATTCCTCGTACACTGAGAAACCACAAGCTATGACCGATCTGTTCACCTCGATAGTTCAGACACATAACCCGACATGGGCTGATTGCCAGCAGTTATTAATGACTTTGTTTAATAATGAGGAAAGGACAAGGATTAATATAGCGGCCATTAAAGCGCTAGAGGCTAGAGCCCGTGCTTTGAATCAAGCCAATCCAGCAGCATGGGCCGCAACACATTATCCTAACACCGATCCCGACTGGAATGTAAATGGTGCAGATATGGTTCAACTCAGAGCCTATAGAGACGCTATAATTGCTGGCATGAAAGCCGGAGGAAAGAAAGCTATTAACATGTCGAAGACAGTTGAGGTGATTCAGAAAAGTGATGAAGCGCCCAGTGTCTTTTATGACCGATTATTGGAGGCATACCGCTTGTATACCCCCTTTAATCCGGAAGACGCAGATAATTCCCGAATGGTGAACTCCGCCTTTGTCAGCCAAGCTTACGGAGATATTAAGCGCAAGCTACAGAAGTTAGAAGGGTTTGCAGGTATGTCTATCACCCAACTAATGGAGGTAGCGAATAAAGTGTATATGAATAGGGAAACAGAAAGTAAGAAAGAGGAAGAGCGCAAGATGCGTAAAAAGGCAGATATGCTAGCGGTAGCGATCGCAGGCGTAGATAGACGGGGCCCAGATAGAGGCGATAGTAGATGGAATAGGGAGCCTTTGAGTAGGAATCAGTGCGCGTATTGCAAGGAAGAAGGGCATTGGAGGAACGAGTGTCCACAAAGAGAGCAGTACGAGAGAGACCAACCCAGGGCAGGTTACGGAAACTTTAGAGGCAGAGCGAGAGGTAGAGGAGGCCCCGGAGGGAGCAATGGTAATAGAGGGAGCAATGGGAACAGAGGAAGTGTTAGGGAAGATAGGTATTATCCAGCAGCGCAAAGGTCCCGCGATAGAGAAGGTAGGGACTTTGTAGGATTGGCTGACACGGTCATGGAGGACTATTGATACCGACCGGGCTCCATCCCCCTTGGTCGAGCGGAGCCTATGGTCGATGTATCAATAGGGGGAAAAAGGAGTGCGTTCATGATCGACACTGGTGCTGAACATTCGGTGGTGACTAATCTAGTTGCTCCTCCATCTGGAAGAACTATTACTGTAATAGGAGCAACTGGAAGAAGTGCTGAAAAACCGGTTCTTAAAAGTCGACTCTGTACATTGGGAGGCCACGTAGTAAAACATCAATTCCTTTATATGCCTGAATGTCCAGTCCAATTGCTGGGACGTGATATGCTATCTAAGTTACAAGCGCAGATTACGTTCCTATCAAATGGAACAACATCCTTAAAGTTTAATGGACCTTCAGGTATTATGACATTATCCGTACCAAAGGAAGAAGAGTGGCGACTTTATACAGCGTTGACTAGCCAAAACCCTAGGAGTGATGAATCCTTATTCAACATACCAGGAGTTTGGGCAGAGAACAACCCACCAGGACTGGCCCGCAATATTCCACCTATTAAAATCGAACTAAAACTTGGGGTTTATCCAGTGAGCCTAAGACAATATCACATCCCGCAGAAGGCTAAGAAGAACATCCAATCTTATCTGGATAAGTTCATACGGTATGGTATCCTAAAATTCTGTACTTCCCCCTGGAACACCCCATTGCTGCCTGTTCAAAAGCCCGGTACAGATGAGTATCGACCTGTGCAGGACTTGAGAGCAGTCAATGATGCGGTTGTTAGTATACATCCAGTTGTACCCAATCCATATAACCTGCTTGCTTTAATTCCGGGCGGGGCTACTTATTTTACAGTCTTAGACCTCAAAGATGCCTTCTTTTGCCTCCGAATTGCCGCAGAAAGTCAATGTATCTTCGCTTTCCAATGGGAAAACGCTGTAACGGGCTCAAAACGCCAAATGACCTGGACAAGATTGCCCCAAGGGTTTAAAAATTCACCTACCCTATTTGGTTCAGCTCTAAGTCAAGATTTATTGGATTTCGAGTCCATCCCAGGAGAGTGTGTATTGTTACAATATGTAGATTACTTGTTGATAGCAGCAGTTACAAAGGAAATATGTCAGCAAGCAACGCACGATCTACTACACATTCTCTGGAAGGCAGGATACAAGGTGTCTAGAAAGAAGGCTCAGTTGTGTTTGCCAACTGTCAAATATCTGGGATTCCATATCTCTGAAGGTCAAAGAATTATGGGGCCAGAGAGAAAAGAAGCTGTGTGCCAAATACCGATACCCAAGAATAGAAGACAAGTGCGAGAATTCTTGGGGGCAGCAGGCTTCTGTAGGATATGGATTCCCAGCTACGCGATACTGGCAAAACCTCTGTATGCAGCTATCAAAGGTACAGAGCACGACCCCTTCTTATGGACTCAAGAACAGCAAACGGCATTTGAAGATGTGAAGGCTTTGATGAGTGCCCCAGCATTAGGTCTACCTGATCACACACGACCATTCTACCTGTATGTACATGAGCAAAGAAGAATGGCTGTGGGAGTATTGACACAGTACTTGGGATCATGGCAAAGACCTGTTGCCTACATGTCTAAGCAACTGGATGCAGTGGCCAGCGGACTTCCACCTTGTCTAAGAGCCATAGCTGCAGCCGCCCTGCTAGTAGCTGAAGCCGATAAACTCACTCTAGGTCAAGAACTTTATGTACGAGTCCCACATGCAGTACAGACGTTGTTGGATTACAAAGGAAATCATTGGTTTAGTAATAGCCGTATGACCAAGTATCAAGCAATGTTGTGTGAAAACCCAAGAGTGCATTTAGAGACTGTAAACACCTTAAATCCAGCTACCCTTTTGCCACAACCTACTGAAAGTCAACATGATTGTTTGGAAGTAATGGATGAAGTATTTTCAAGTAGACCAGATCTTCGTGATTTTCCCATCCAGAACCCCGATGTTCAATATTATACCGACGGCAGTAGTTATGTGAAAGAAGGGATCCGCTATGCAGGATATGCAGTAACAATAGACAAGGTGATAGAAGCTCGGCCACTGGCGAAAGGAACATCAGCACAAAAGGCAGAATTGATAGCACTGACACGAGCGTTACAATTGGCTGAAGGTTTAAGAGTGAACATCTACACGGACTCCAAGTATGCGTTTTTAACCACTCATGCCCACGGAGCATTGTATAAAGAAAGAGGACTATTGAATTCAGAAGGCAAAGAAATCAAGTATGCAGCTGAAATCCTACAACTATTGGAAGCAGTGTGGGAGCCGAAAGAAGTCGGTATCATACATTGTCGAGCGCATCTGAGAGGAGATGGTGATGTAACCAAAGGAAATCGGATGGCAGACAGTACAGCTAAGCGTGCAGCTGAATCGGGAAGACAGGAGTATGTGGGGCATATAGCTGCTCTTATACCAACTCCACTGTCTCAATGGACTCCAGTTTATACAGCTCAAGAAGAGGAGTGGTTAAAGACTGAACCTGGAAAGTATTTGGAGAACAAATGGTATCAGTTAGAAGATGGAAGAATAGTCATTCCAGCATCACTAGCGGTAGAAATTGTCCAAAACTATCACAACGGGACACATTCTGGGAGAGACAGCACAGAAGAATCTCTCAGAAAACATTTCTACATACCAAGATTGTCCAACTTGACTCAGGCCATTGTACAAAGATGTGTAACGTGTGCTAAAAATAATGCAAGACAAGGACCAGTAAAGCCACCAGGAGTCCAGTTTATGGGGGGACTCCCCATGTCCGATTTACAAATTGACTATACAGTGATGCCTAAATCGGGTGGACATCGTTACCTGCTGGTAATTGTGTGTACCTATTCAGGCTGGGTAGAAGCATGTCCTACTCGTACAGAGAAAGCAGGAGAAGTTGTGAGATTCCTGCTACGAGAAATAATACCCCGATATGGACTACCCTGCTCTATAGGATCGGACAATGGTCCAGCTTTTGTTCATCAGTGCCTACAACAACTGACTCATATGCTTGGTATAAAGTGGAGGCTTCATACGGCATATAGACCCCAGAGTTCTGGTAAGGTAGAGAGAATGAATAGAACTATTAAGAATCAGTTGGCTAAAATGTGTCAGGAAACCCAACTTAAGTGGAACGTTCTCTTGCCCATAGCTTTATTGCGAATCCGCAGTACACCTACCAGAAGGATGGGCCTCTCTCCTTTTGAAATCATGTATGGGCGACCACCTCCCGTACTTGGTAACTTAAGGGGGGATTTAAGTCAGTTGGGAGAAGGAATTACCCGGCAGCAGGTTGTAGAGTTGGGTAAGACTATGGAGGAGGTACAGAAATGGGTACAAGATACCGTATATACTCGAGTATAAACCGAGTTATTCAGCCCATTTTTTGGGCTGAAAAACCCCAACTCGGCTTATACTCGAGTCATAGTCTGTATTATGGCAATTTGCATTGCCATAATACAGACTGGGGGGAGAATGGGGCTGGCAGAGCTGTACTTACCTGTCCTGCAGCTCCTGTCAGCTCTCTCCTCCTCTGCGCCGTCCGGTCAGCACCTCGGTCAGCTCCCAGTGTAAGTCTCGCGAGAGCCGCGGCTCTCGCGAGACTTACAGTGTAAGCTGACAGAAGAGCAGAACGGACGGCGCAGAGGAGGAGAGAGCTGACAGGAGCTGCAGGAGAGGTAAGTACAGCTCTGCCAGCCCCCCTCTCCCCCCCACTGAACTGCCACTGGACCACCAGGGAAGGAGAGCCCCCCTCCCTGCCATATATCAAGCAGGGAGGGGGGACGAAAAAAAAAATATAAATAAAATAAGAAATAATAATAAAAAATAATAATAATAATAAAAAAAAATTAATAATAAACAAAAAAGGGGTATAAGGACCACTATGGGAGGGGGGGGGTATAAGGACCACTATGGGAGGGATGGGGTGGGTTAAGGACCACTACGGGAGGGAGGGAGGTATAAGGACCACTATGGGAGGGAGGGGGGGATAAGGACCACTATGGGAGGGAGGGGGGGGATAAGGACCACTATGGGAGGGAGGGGGGGGATAAGGACCACTATGGGAGGGAGGGGGGTATAAGGACCACTATGGGAGGGAGGGGGGGGGATAAGGACCATTATGGGAGGGAGGGGGGGGATAAGGACCACTATTGGAGGGAGGGGGGTATAAGGACCACTATGGGAGGGGGTGGGATAAGGACCACTATGGGAGGGAGGGGGGGTATAAGGACCACTATGGGAGGGAGGGGGGGGGGTATATGGACCACTATGGGAGGGATGGGGGGGATAAGGAACACTATGGGAGGGAGAAGGGGGATAAGGACCACTATGAGAGGGAGGGGTTGGGATAAGGACCACTATGGGAGGGGAGGGGGAAGTAAGGACCACTAGGGGAGGGGAGGGTAAGGACCACTAGGGGAGGGGTGAGTCAGGACCACTGGGGGGGGGGGTGAAGGAACACGGGGGTGGGGAGGTAAGGACCACTGAGGGAGGAGGAGGGGAAGTCAGGACATATGGGGGGGGGAGGGGGCGGCAAAAATCTTTTTGCCTACGGCGGCAAATATCCTTGCACCGGCCCTGCACACACTGCATTCACACACTGCATTCATACACACACACACTGCATTCATGCACACACACACTGCATTCATGCACACACACACTGCACTCATACACACACGCTGCACTCATACACACACACATACGCACACACTGCATTCATTATACACACACTGTAAATAAATATTCAATTAATATATTTTTTTTAGGATCTAATTTTATTTAGAAATTTACCAGTAGCTGCTGCATTTCCCACCCTAGTCTTATACTCGAGTCAATAAGTTTTCCCAGTTTTTTGGGATAAAATTAGGGGCCTCGGCTTATATTCGGGTCGGCTTATACTCGAGTATATACGGTAGATTACCTGTGAATATTTATCCCCCAGTTCATAGTTACCACCCAGGAGACCAAGTGTGGATTAAAGAGTGGAATAATGTACCGTTAGGGCCCAAGTGGAGAGGTCCTTATGTTGTTCTTTTGTCTACCCCTACAGCGATAAAAGTAGCCGAAGTGACTCACTCCAGGGTTAATCCAGCAGCAGTCGATTCTTGGCAAGTTACAGCAGATCCAGAGAATCCCTGCAAGATCCGGTTAAAGCGCACGACTCAGTCGGAGTGACGAGGAACTTTGTGGATTACAAAATTTTATTGTTTCAGAGATTTGGTAAGTGAGTGAGAGGGCCATAATAAAGCCTGTCCGCTCACCGACGTATAGTATATAAGCCAGGAAAAGTCTCGAAGGGACTCCTGTGAAGACGAGCAGAACTCCATTCCCTGCAGCCCTTACATCCTGGAAGCTGAGGTGCCTTCGCACGGACGAAGACTGAGGATGACGACGAAAGATGTGTTTATGATAATGTTTTTATATGTGTATTTTTATATTCAGGAAGGTAGAGGTACCGACACTCCTAGCTGTGAGGTATGCATTAAGACTACAAGAACAGGTAACCATATTTCCCAAACCCTAATTTGGCATTCACAATACGAGTGTAAAGGAGATGTATCAAGATGTAGATACCTAAATATAGAATATAGTGTGTGCCATTTAGGAGTAGGAGAACCTAAGTGCTTCAGTCCAGAGTATCAACCCCGTACAATTTGGTTGACTCTCAGGAATGGAGATCCTCAGGGGACCCTAATTAATAAGACGGTATTAGAATCCGTACATTCTTCGGGTGTTCTGCTATTTGATGCGTGTAAGGCGATATCAAGTGGTAGAAAGCCGTGGAATGTATGTGGGGATCTTAGATGGGAGAGGACGTATGGGTCTAACGATAAATATATTTGTCCCAGTAGTAAAAATAAATATGTGAGTCCTAGATGCCCAAATAGAGATTATAACTTTTGCCCATATTGGTCTTGTGTGGGGTGGGCAACTTGGGGACAGACAGTAGACAAGGACATGATTGTGACTAAGTTACCTACCAGCCCATATTGTAAGTCTATGGAATGCAATCCAGTCCATATACTTATAAATAACCCCGACAAGTTCTTAGATAAATATGGTAATTTATTTGGGTTTCAAATATATGGGACGGGTTTAGATCCTGGGACAGTATTGTTTATAGGGATAGAGACTGATACGGTATCCTCCCAAACTCATCAAGTATACCATTCCTTTTATGAAGAGATGAGCATAGATAATAAGATCCCCCATAATGCTAAAAACCTGTTTATTGATTTAGCTGAAAGTATTGCCGGTAGTCTTAATGTTACCAACTGCTATGTGTGTGGAGGTACTAACATGGGAGACCAATGGCCTTGGGAAGCAAAGGAGGTAATGTCCGGTTCTGAGGCAGTTGACCAATTAATATCTACACAAGCCGATTATCATATGAGTGTTAGAGGTAAATCTGAGTGGAGATTAAAGACCTCCATCATAGGTTATGTTTGCATAGCAAGGAAAGGAATGATGTATAATACTTCTGTAGGAGAATTAACTTGTCTAGGGCAAAAAGCTTATGATGATGATACAAAGAATACAACTTGGTGGTCGGCTTCAAATGTCTCAGAACCATCTAACCCGTTTGCTAGATACGCCAATTTAAAGGATGTGTGGTTTGATCTATCCATCACATCTAACTGGAGAGCCCCAGCAAATTTGTACTGGATCTGTGGTAAGAAAGCCTATTCGGAGTTGCCACAGGACTGGGAAGGGGCATGTGTGTTGGGTATGCTCAAACCATCCTTCTTCTTGTTACCTATTGAAACAGGTGAGACTTTAGGTGTTAAAGTGTATGATGTGAATCATAGGAAGAAAAGGGGACCCATAGAGATAGGCGCCTGGGAAGATAATGAATGGCCTCCCCAGCGTATTATAGATTATTATGGGCCAGCCACGTGGGCAGAAGATGGTACTTTTGGTTATAGAACCCCTATTTATATGCTCAACCGTATTATACGATTACAGGCGGTGGTTGAGATCATTACTAACGAGACATCACAAGCGCTCAATCTTCTAGCGAAGCATAATACCAGGATGAGGACAGCAGTATACCAAAATAGATTAGCCTTGGATTACCTTTTGGCAGTAGAGGGAGGTGTATGTGGGAAGTTCAACCTGAGCAATTGCTGTCTTCAAATAGATGACGAAGGGCAAGCAATAGCTGAGCTTACTAGCCATATGGTTAAACTAGCGCATGTGCCTACTCAGGTATGGAAAGGGTATAATCCAAGCAGTTGGTTTGGTAGCTGGTATGAGTGGTTTGGAGGGCTTAAGGCAGTGGTAGGTGGAGTCCTACTGATTTTAATGTTGTGTCTACTCCTGCCGTGTCTTATACCCTTAGTAGTTAGGTCTGTGCAAAGCCTGATAGAAAATATAGCAGAGAGGAAGGCTGCTGCACAGATAATGGCAATTTATAAATATAAGGCTCTAGATCAGGGAGAACCAATGCAGGAAGATGAGTGTTGAAGATTCACATCATAAGATAAGTCTGGTCTGGTTCAAGGTAACTTGCGGTGTATGCAAACTAAGGTTAAGTGATGCCTCAAGTAATTGTGAAATATCAAGAGGCATCAAAGGGGGGAATGTGGTGGAATCTCGGTAAAAATAAATTTAGTAGGCCGAGATTACCACGTGGCATGTGTACGTGCATATGCTGACGTATCAATCAGTTGGTTGCACGAGGCAAGATACGATCAGTAGTGTACGGAGCATGTGCAAGAATACAGGATGTAGTATTCCCCTCCTCCATTGTGCTGGACAGGCCATGCGGTCAAGCAGGAAGTTAATTCTTATTTGTATTGATTGGTCAAGAGAATGTGCGGGTGGAGCTTAATATGGGAGGAGTTATGTGCCTATATAAGGAGCCTGCACTATTGTCCGGGGCTCAGAACTTGCTGTATTTTGGTGACATTAGTCCCTCTGAGTCCCGATCGGTGATCCAATAAAGAATCTCTTCCTTCCTGAAGAAACCTGTGTCCATCTCTCTGTGCTTGGCTTCCGTCAGTTTCTCCGGTATCATTAGGACCCGCTTAGGGGGTCTGCCTTGACGTTGGCAGGCGGGCATTCCCTCCAATGGCCATTGGAGCAACTAAATGACCTCCATTTGTCTAAATATACATAGGGATTAAGGAGAAAGCGCAGGTAACATTTTTCTTTTCTTTGGTTTTTACTATATATTGGGGCTGATGTGTGTTGTAGTCCTTGCTGCTTAAGCGCAGGACTTCTCTTTTTGTATATGCGATGTTCGGTCCGCCCCCTATTGGTCATCATTGAGTAAACTTTGACCCTGTACCTCAGTCAGCAGACACATTCCAGCCAATCAGCAGCAGACCCTCCCTCCCAGACCCTCCCACCTCCTAGACAGCATACAATTTAGATATTCTGAATTCTGAAGCTGCATTCTTTTTTTTTATTATTATTATTACTTTTTTTTTTGACAGAAGTGTGTTATATTTGAGCATGCTAGGCTGAACGTGCGTATAGCATGGCTAGTTGCACTGAGGGTATGAGTATATAGCAGTACATTGTTGTGAAAGATGGCTGTCATATTTAGGGTGTAGCTTGCACGTCAGAGGCGGCTCTCTAATTAGGCGGCCGCCTAAGGCCTCGCACTGGCTGGGGCCTCGCGGCCGCCTAAACCGCCTGTGGGCAGACTGTGTCAGGTCCTCGGTCACTGACCGAGGACCTGACACCAGGAGGGGGCCCATGGGCTTGCCCGGTATGCCGCCGGGTGCGAGGCCCCTCCTGGCTGCCCGGCCAGCCACCGCAGACACCGGTCTGCAGCTCAGCAGTGAGCAGAGCTGCAGACCATGTGTCTCGCGAAAAACGGCCAATCAGAGCATTGCCGCGGGTTACCACGGCAACGCTCTGATGGTCTCGCGAGATTACATGGTCTGCAGCTCTGCGGAGCTGCAGACTGGGAGCAGTGGCCACCGGACCACCAGGGAGCCCACTGGACCACCAGGTACTAAAGGTAGGCTCTCTCACCCCCCCACCACACTCAGCCTCCCTACCACCCTCCCCACCACCCTCAGCCTCATCACCCTCCCTACCACCCTCAGCCAGCCTCCCCACCACCCTCAGCCTCACCACCCTCCCCACCACCCTCAGCCTCATCACCCTCCCTACCACCCTCAGCCTCCTCACCCTCCCTACCACCCTCAGCCTCCCTACCACCCTCAGCCTCACCACCCTCCCCACCACCCTCAGCCTCCCTACCACCTTCAGCCTCAGCACCCCCCCACCACCCTCAGCCTCAGCACCCCCCACCACCCTCAGCCTCAGCACCCCCTCACCACCAGCCTCACCACCCCACCAGCCTCAGCACCACCCTCAGCCTCAGCACCCCCCACCACCCTAAGCCTCAGCACCCTCAGCCTCACCACCACCCTCAGCCTCACCACCCTCAGCCTCACCACCCCCCACCACCCTCAGGCTCACCACCTCACCACCCTCAGAATCACCCTCCCTCACCACCCTCCCTCACCACCCTCAGCATCACCACCCTCAGCATAACCCCCCTCACCATCCTCACCACCCTCAGCATCACCCCCCCACCCTAACCACCCGCAGCATCACCCCCCCACCATCCTCAGCATCACCCCCACCCCCTCAGCCTCACCCCTCACCACCCTCAGCCTCACCCCCCACCCCCCTCAGCCTCACCACCCTCAGCCTCACCCCCTCACCACCCTCACCATCAACCCCCCTCCTTCTCACATCACCCCCTCACTCTCACATCACCCCCTCACTCTCACATCACCCCCCCTCACTCTCACATCAACCCCCCCTCACTCTCACATCAACCCCCCTCACTCTCACATCACCCCCGCTCACGCTCACCATCACCCCGCTCTCCCTCTCACCATCACCCCCTTTCCCTCTCACCATCACCCCCCTCACACCATCACCCGCCATTCACACAACACACTTCAGTCTCAGACAAAAACGCAAACATGCTCACAGAGACATACATTCTCACACACAAGGATACTCTCTGTCAGACACACTCTCAGGCACATACACAGGAAAACTGTGCATCAATGTGTATATGTGACACTTTTTTGTTAGTGGGGCCTCATGTTTGAGTTTCGCCTAAGGCCTCATAAAGTCTAGAGCCGCCTCTGTTGCACGTTATCAACTGTGTATTTGTATCAGCAGTTCCACCACTAGTTATAAATCAAGTGTGAGTCGCCCCATGAGATGAGACTAGTGAATAACATAATACATGAACGGTTAAGGTAAAGGCATGTAAGGAACTACGACAATAAACTCTTTAGGAGGTGAACTAATGACATGTTTAAACGCTTGCTACTTTACGATTAGTTAATGTGCAGAGAGCAGTTCATGTGATCAAAGGCATGGTGTGGAGGATCGGCTATAGTGGGACATGCTTGGCAGGCTGCTGTTTACTGCTTGTGCTCATCCGATCCCTTCTGGGCGCCAGGTGCAGACCCTGGGAGTCCCTGATACCTGGAACAACAAAGGCAAGTCTCCGGGGCCGGACTGGGGATACCAAGCAGCCCTGGAAAAAAATCTATGCCAGCCCCATAAGTCATTGTGCTATGTAGGGTGTACATATATATATATATATATATATATATATTGTGACAGAGTCTATGGGAGGGTAATAGAAGGAAGGTATCTAGGACCCAGAATCCTCCATAGTCTATACTCATTCACCTGCCCAATTAGCAACTGCTGAGGCTTTAATTAGCAGGTCTCAGAGCAGAAAGAGTCAGATACAATCTGACCTGCAGGGAGAGAGAGCAGGTCTGTGCAAAGCAGCATCTAAACAAAGTGCTAAAGGTTGGTGAAACCAATGCTTATTTTTGATTTATGTAGTTTATTACCCTGGTTAGTAAGGGACATTTCTTTATGTTTAGTTAGTGCTCAAATTTGAGCTAGGATTTATTTTGTAGATTTTCCTTTCTGTTGTGCTGCAGTTTTTGAACAAACTGATTGCTGTATGGATTTTGTGCACGCTCTAAATAAACCACACCACCAGGAGGGGGCCCAGGGGCTTGCCCGGTATGCCGCCGGGTGCGAGGCCCCTCCTGGCTGCCCGGCCAGCCACCGCAGACACCGGTCTGCAGCTCAGCAGTGAGCAGAGCTGCAGACCATGTGTCTCACGAAAAACGGCCAATCAGAGCATTGCCGCGGGTTACCACGGCAACGCTCTGATGGTCTCGCGAGATTACATGGTCTGCAGCTCTGCGGAGCTGCAGACCGGGAGCAGTGGCCACCGGACCACCAGGGAGCCCACTGGACCACCAGGTACTAAAGGTAGGCTCTCTCACCCCCCCACCACACTCAGCCTCCCTACCACCCTCCCCACCACCCTCAGCCTCATCACCCTCAGCCAGCCTCACCACCCTCCCCACCACCCTCAGCCTCATCACCCTCCCTACCACCCTCAGCCTCCTCACCCTCCCTACCACCCTCAGCCTCCCTACCACCCTCAGCCTCACCACCCTCCCCACCACCCTCAGCCTCACCACCCTCAGCCTCCCTACCACCTTCAGCCTCAGCACCCCCCACCACCCTCAGCCTCAGCACCCCCCACCACCCTCAGCCTCAGCACCCCCCACCACCCTCAGCCTCACCCCCTCACCACCAGCCTCACACCCCCACCAGCCTCAGCACCACCCTCAGCCTCAGCACCCCCACCACCCTAAGCCTCAGCACCCTCAGCCTCACCACCACCCTCAGCCTCACCACCCTCAGCCTCACCACCCCCCCACCACCCTCAGGCTCACCACCTCACCACCCTCAGAATCACCCTCCCTCACCACCCTCAGCATCACCACCCTCAGCATAACCCCCCTCACCATCCTCACCACCCTCAGCATCACCCCCCCACCCTAACCACCCGCAGCATCACCCCCTCACCATCCTCAGCATCACCCCCACCCCCTCAGCCTCACCCCCCACCCCCCTCAGCCTCACCCCCACCCCCCTCAGCCTCACCCCCACCCCCCTCAGCCTCACCACCCTCAGCCTCACCCCCTCACCACCCTCACCATCAACCCCCCTCCTTCTCACATCACCCCCTCACTCTCACATCACCCCCTCACTCTCACATCACCCCCCCTCACTCTCACATCAACCCCCCCTCACTCTCACATCAACCCCCCTCACTCTCACATCACCCCCGCTCTCCCTCTCACCATCACCCCGCTCTCCCTCTCACCATCACCCCCCTTTCCCTCTCACCATCACCCCCCTCACACTATCACCCGCCATTCACACAACACACTTCAGTCTCAGACAAAAACGCAAACATGCTCACAGAGACATACATTCTCACACACAAGGATACTCTCTGTCAGACACACTCTCAGGCACATACACAGGTAAACTGTGCATCAATGTGTATATGTGACACTTTTTTGTTAGTGGGGCCTCATGTTTGAGTTTCGCCTAAGGCCTCATAAAGTCTAGAGCCGCCTCTGTTGCACGTTATCAACTGTGTATTTATATCAGCAGTTCCACCACTAGTTATAAATCAAGTGTGAGTCGCCCCATGAGATGAGACTAGTGAATAACATAATACATGAACGGTTAAGGTAAAGGCATGTAAGGAACTACGACAATAAACTCTTTAGGAGGTGAACTAATGACATGTTTAAACGCTTGCTACTTTACGATTAGTTAATGTGCAGAGAGCAGTTCATGTGATCAAAGGCATGGTGTGGAGGATCGGCTATAGTGGGACATGCTTGGCAGACTGCTGTTTACTGCTTGTGCTCATCCGATCCCTTCTGGGTGCCAGGTGCAGACCCTGGGAGTCCCTGATACCTGGAACAACAAAGGCAAGTCTCTGGGGCCGGACTGGGGATACCAAGCAGCCCTGGAAAAAAATCTATGCCAGCCCCATAAGTCATTGTGCTATGTAGGGTGTACATATATATATATATATATATATATATATATATATATATATATTGTGACAGAGTCTATGGGAGGGTAATAGAAGGAAGGTATCTAGGACCCAGAATCCTCCATAGTCTATACTCATTCACCTGCCCAATTAGCAACTGCTGAGGCTTTAATTAGCAGGTCTCAGAGCAGAAAGAGTCAGATACAATCTGACCTGCAGAGAGAGATAGCAGGTCTGTGCAGAGCAGCATCTAAACAAAGTGCTAAAGGTTGGTGAAACCAATGCTTATTTTTGATTTATGTAGTTTATTACCCTGGTTAGTAAGGGACATTTCTTTATGTTTAGTTAGTGCTCAAATTTGAGCTAGGATTTATTTTGTAGATTTTCCTTTCTGTTGTGCTGCAGTTTTTGAACAAACTGATTGCTGTATGGATTTTGTGCACGCTCTAAATAAACCACACCATTTTTGCACCAGAGACTGTTGTTCTATGCCTGTTATCCTAGAGGACTGTGTTGCTTTGCCCATAAAGGTCACAAGATGGTGGAGGATGGCATTTAAAGCACATTTATACGGTCTGTGGGTATAGAGTCCCAAGGTACTGCGACTCTGCAAACTGAGACTGGTTGTTTGAAACAGAGGCCTGCAGGTGTGGTGTGTGTGATATTTACCAGGTGGCTGAAAGAAAAAAAAACAACAAGCAAGATGGACAAGTTAGTAAAAGCCTTGGTACAGGCTACTACTACCCAGCAAGACACAAACCGTGTAACAGCGGCGCAGATCAGTAGCCTCATGGAGACACAGCGACAGGCTGTTGTGGTCCAACAGGAGACAAACCGCTTATTGGCTTATTGGAAACTCAGCGGGAAGACAGAGACAGACTAGCAAGTGCTTTGCTACAAACCATGCTGTCAAGTGTAACTACCCCTACTATGGATAGGGGGCACCGGATTAGAGTTACTGACTTTTTACAAAAAGTGAGTGAGGTTGATGACATGGAGGCTTACCTGACAACCTTCGAAAGGATTGCTACCTGAGAAGGATGGCCTCCAGGTCAGTGGGCAGGATTATTAGCCCCTTGCCTCAGTGGAGAATCACAAAAAGCGTATGATGATTTGCCTCTCAGCCAAGCACAAGACTATGACCGATTGAAAGCGGAAATACTAACACAGCTTGGAGTTACACCTGCAGTGCGAGCCCAAAGATATAATGCTTGGGTTTATGATACAGAGAAACCTACTAGGTCACAAATGTATGACCTCTTGAGACTTGCCCAAAAGTGGCTACAGCCAGAAATCAACTCTGCTGCAGTAATCATTGAAAAGGTGGTTATGGATTGCTTCCTCAGGAGTCTGCCGATAGCGCTACGGAAATGGGTCAGTCAAGCGGATCCAAAGGACCCTGAAGAAATGATGAACTTGACAGAGAGATACCGGTTTGCTTATGAAACTCAGAGTAAAGAACCTTACCTCAACGCCAAATTGCAAGGTAACAGGATACCTTCAAAGAAATGGTACAATGCAATATACGCACTACTGAAGACAGTGATAGTAGTGAAATATATATACAAATACTTAGCTTGAATGTTACAATGTAGCCTCCCAAGATCGTTACCCAGAGATGGCGACCTTTTCTTATAACCACAATCACTACAACAGACTGCGGGATACGGCTGAGAATAATTCTAAAAGGAACATACAAAATACACAGAAATAGTGAAGTACAGTTTAACACATCTCATGCGCTATATATAAATGCACTCACAAGATAACGGAGAATAAATCGCTCATAAGGTGCCTCCCCCGGTGGATATGGGGGGCTGGTAATCCCTTGAATCCTCGTTGGATTTCTTAATAATACTCAGGACTTCAGATGGGTAGTGTCAGGACCCCGCGGGCGGCTGCAAGGGGAGGCTGCAGTCCGCTCGCGGCACTCACCCTCCAGCCGTCCACGGTCCCCTTCCTGCCAGGTGTTCGGCGGGCGGCATCCTCCCAGCCACGGGTGCCGTCCGCGTCTTCTTCCGGGTCCCCCAGTGGCAGCATGCATGACGCTGCACGCTGGGAGACCGGCCAATTTGTTACACGCCGGGGTCAGTCACCTGACCCGGCGTTAAAGGCACAGTGCCTCAATCACAGTGGGAGGTTTAGATATCTCCCACGTGTGATTGTTAATTCTGATTGGAAATTAGCCAATCAGAATTAACCTTCTGGTTTATATACTTACCTTTCCTGTTCCTCCCTGCCCTGTTGTGGTCTTTGCTTTATAGTATTGATTCTGAACGTGTGATTTCTGGTTACGTACTCTCTGGCTTGTTATACTGACTTTGTGACTTTCTCCTACCCTTTGACCTCGGCTTGTTTCTCGTTATTCTGTTTTCTGGTTCCCCTTACTCGGCTTGTCTCCTGACTATTCTGTGTGTGCTTAGCCCGGCCACTCTAAGGACCGGTACTGCACACTTTCTGTGTGTGTGTCTGTGTGTATGTTAGCGTGTTGGGTTCCCCGAATCGTGACATTACAACAGGGCCATAATGGAACCTGCTGACATACCACAGCTCCTAGTTAATCAGGAGGCTAGAATGGATGGCTTGGACCACCGCATGGATCAGTTTGCTCCAGCTTTGCAAACCATACTGGCTCGCACTGCACACTTGCAGCCTGCCGTTCAGGAGGTGGCTGCTGCTGTGCCCGAGCCCATTCCCACTCCGGCACCCGTTCCTGCCCATGTAGTGCATATGACGCCGCCACAGCGCTACAGCGGTGACCCGGCATTGTGTCGTGGTTTCCTCAACCAAATTGACATCCATTTGGTGATGAATCCACGTTCCTATCCCACTGACAGATCTAAAATAGCCTTTTTGATAAACCACTTGTCAGGGAGAGCTTTAGCATGGGCTAATCCCATGTGGGAGAATGCTTCCCCAATGTCCTTTGCAGACTTTTTGACCGCTTTCAAACGCACATTTGATCAACCCGGCAGGGTTGCTTCTGCTGGCAAAGCTCTGCTTAGGGTCCGACAGGTTAACAGATCTGTAGCGGATTACACTATCGAATTCCGCACTCTAGCAGCTGAGGTGGTTTGGAATAATGATGCCCTCGTTACAGCCTTTCAGGAGGGTTTGGCCGCTTACATCCTGGACGAAATAGCCTCCAGGGAATTGCCTGTCCTTCTGGATGATCTTATAGATTATATCATCCGTATTGATAATCGTATTAGAGAGAGACGTAGTCAGAGGCGTATGTATACTCAGATGTTACCTGCTTTACCCAGTACTGCGTTACTGGCATTACCCCCTTCTAGCCAACCTCCCCCTGAAACCTTGCAATTGGGTGTTACTGGGTTAACTGAGGTAGAAAAATCATACCGAAGAAGGGAAGGGTTATGCCTTTACTGTGGGAAAAGGGGACATCTTCTAAGAACCTGCCCTGAATTGCGGGGAAAACTGCAGCACCCAAGGCCTATAGAGGGGTCGGCCTCGGGTGTTATGTCGTTTACCCCTCACGTCCCCATTACTAGACCGTTTATTACGGTTACCCTTTTTGTTGGTAATACTACCGTGATTACCAAAGCCTTGATAGATTCAGGGGCTGCTGACAATCTTATGGATGAGAGTTTTGCTAAAACCGCATCTTTGACTCTGATCCAAAAGGTCACTCCCTTGGCTGTGGAGGCCATAGATGGTAGACCACTGGAGAAACCTCTGGTGACCCATGAGACCAAAGAACTGGTTATGTCTGTGGGTGCCTTGCACAAGGAAAGATTGTCCTTTCAAATAATCAACTCCCCTACAGCCTCTGTCGTTTTGGGCTTCCCCTGGTTGGTTAAACACAATCCTATGATTGATTGGGGTTGTTTGGAGATTCTCTCCTGGGGGAAATCTTGTCAAAGGGAATGTATGACTCGTGTTTGTCCTGTTGGCTTGCTTAATGTACCCACAGCCAAACCACTTTCTGTTAATGTTCCTCCTGAGTATGCGGACCTAGCTATGGTGTTTGAAAAAAGGGAGGCAGATAAACTACCACCGCACCGTGAATATGATTGTGCCATAAACCTCTTACCTGGTACTATGCCGCCTAGGGGTAAGGTATACCCTCTTTCTGAAAAAGAGAACCAGGTAATGGAGGAGTACATAAAGGAAGCCTTAAGTAAAGGTTTTATCAGAAGGTCTTCCTCTCCTGCTGGGGCTGGTTTCTTTTTTGTTGCCAAAAAGGAGGGTGACCTACGGCCTTGTATAGACTACAGGGGCCTGAACAATATAACGATTAAAAATGCCTACCCTATTCCCCTCATCACGGAGTTATTTGACCGGGTCAAAGGTTCTAAATACTTCACTAAATTAGACCTCAGGGGGGCTTATAACCTTGTTCGTATAAAGGAGAATGATGAGTGGAAAACAGCATTCAATACACGTAGCGGACATTACGAGTATCTAGTCATGCCTTTTGGACTGTGTAATGCTCCCGCTGTGTTTCAGGACCTAATAAACGATGTCCTCAGGGATCTATTGCATGTCTGTGCCGTGGTGTACCTTGACGACATCCTTGTATATTCCCCTGATTTGCAGACACATCATAATCATGTTAGGATGGTGCTGAAAAGGTTATTACAGAACGGACTTTATTGTAAATTAGAAAAATGTTTGTTCGATCAGACCTCGGTGCAATTTCTAGGATATATAATTTCCGAACAGGGTTTCAGTATGGATCCTGCTAAGTTAGAAGCCATACTATCCTGGCCGCTTCCCCAAGGTCTTAAGGCTATCCAGCGTTTTATAGGATTTGCCAACTATTACAGGAAATTTATAAGAAACTTTTCACCACTTATCTCCCCTATAACGAAGCTGACTAAGAAAGGTCTACACCCTAGGGTTTGGACTCCTGAAGCCCTTAAGGCCTTCGAAACTCTCAAGAAGGCATTTGCCTCTGCTCCAGTACTACGCCACCCTGATCCTTCCCTTCCCTTTGTTATGGAAGTGGACGCTTCTGAATCAGGCGTGGGAGCAGTACTGTCACAGAGATCATCGTATGACGAACCCCTCCATCCCTGTTGCTACTTTTCAAAAAGGTTATCTGATCCAGAAAAGAATTACGATGTTGGGAACAGGGAACTATTAGCTATTGTGTTGGCTTTTAAGGAATGGAGGTACTTATTAGAGGGTTCTAGACACAAAGTTATGGTTATAACAGATCATAAGAACCTCTCCTATATAGCTGATGCTAGAAGGTTGTCCGCCCGGCAGGCTAGATGGTCTCTATTCCTTTCACGCTTCCAATACGTGATTACCTATAGACCTGGTTGCCGTAATGCCAAAGCTGACGCTATCTCTCGACAGTATGAACCTCTAGAATCTGTTAACCCGACCCCTGAACCTATTGTACCTGCGTCTCAGATAATAGCTGCTACCCGTTTGGTTGTTTCGTCTCTTGTTCTTGATAATATTAAAACATACCAAACTCAAGCACCCCCTGAGACGCCTGTTGGCAGACTATACGTTAAAGTGAATGACAGAAAGAAGTTATTAACTTTATTTCACACCGCCAAAACTGCTGGTCATCCAGGGGTTACCAAGACTTATAAGGGCCTCCTTCAACAGTTCTGGTGGCCTTCACTCAAACGAGACGTGGTGGATTTTGTGCAGGCTTGTCGGGTCTGTACGCAGTGTAAGTCCCCTAATGTGAGACCCCAGGGTCTCCTGATGCCTCTATCGATACCCAAGAAACCATGGACCCACTTATCCATGGATTTTATTGTAGACCTTCCTCCTTCTGATGGTCAGACAGTGATATTAACTGTGACGGATAGGTTCTCTAAAATGGCGCACTTTATTCCGCTTAAGAAACTGCCTTCTGCGATTCAGCTTGCTCAGGTGTTTGCCAAGGAAGTGTTCCGCTTGCATGGGGTACCTGAGGATATTGTATCTGACAGGGGTCCTCAATTTGTCTCTCGGTTTTGGAGGGGTTTTTGTGCTGAGATGGGGGTCTCCTTGTCGTTTACTTCCTCCTATCACCCGCAGTCTAATGGTGCAGCCGAACGTGCTAATCAGTCTGTGGAGTTGTATTTGCGCTGCTTCACTAATGCGCACCAGGATGACTGGTCTCGCCTCCTTCCGTGGGCTGAATTTGCCAGGAATACGGTGTCTCATTCGTCTACTGGCTTAAGTCCTTTTGAGGTTGCTTATGGGTTTCGGCCTTCCGTCCTTCCCGGTGCGTTCTCCGACAAGGGCATGCCCGCTTTGGACCAGCACCTCGCCTCTTTGCGGAAGATGTGGGATCAGGTCCATGTTGCGCTGTCCCGTTCAGCGGCTGCTCAGAAGAAGTTTGCTGATCGCCATAGGGGTGCGGCCCCTTCCTATGTTCCGGGTGATAGGGTATGGTTGTCCTCTAGGAACCTCCGCCTCAAGGTTCCCTCGATGAAGTTCGCTCCCAGGTTCCTTGGTCCCTACAAGGTGTTACGTAGGGTTAACCCCGTTTCCTACTCCCTGGACTTGCCCTCTTCCATGCGCATTCCGAACACGTTTCACGTCTCGCTTTTGAAGCCCTTGCTTTGCAACCGGTTCTCTCGTCCCCTCGGGCGGCCTGTTTCCCCTCGCGCTGTCCCCAGTGATGTGTACGAAGTGGCTGCCCTTCTCGACTCTCGCGTTTCTAGGGGTCGGCTGCAGTATCTGGTGGATTGGAAGGGGTACGGCCCTGAGGACCGGTCGTGGGTTTCGTGCTCTGATCTGCACGCTCCCTCTTTGATCCGCTCCTTTCATGCCCGGTTTCCTTTGAAGCCTTCTGCTTCCCGCCCTCTGGGCGGTCTTCGAGGGGGGGGTAATGTCAGGACCCCGCGGGCGGCTGCAAGGGGAGGCTGCAGTCCGCTCGCGGCACTCACCCTCCAGCCGTCCACGGTCCCCTTCCTGCCAGGTGTTCGGCGGGCGGCATCCTCCCAGCCACGGGTGCCGTCCGCGTCTTCTTCCGGGTCCCCCAGTGGCAGCATGCATGACGCTGCACGCTGGGAGACCGGCCAATTTGTTACACGCCGGGGTCAGTCACCTGACCCGGCGTTAAAGGCACAGTGCCTCAATCACAGTGGGAGGTTTAGATATCTCCCACGTGTGATTGTTAATTCTGATTGGAAATTAGCCAATCAGAATTAACCTTCTGGTTTATATACTTACCTTTCCTGTTCCTCCCTGCCCTGTTGTGGTCTTTGCTTTATAGTATTGATTCTGAACGTGTGATTTCTGGTTACGTACTCTCTGGCTTGTTATACTGACTTTGTGACTTTCTCCTACCCTTTGACCTCGGCTTGTTTCTCGTTATTCTGTTTTCTGGTTCCCCTTACTCGGCTTGTCTCCTGACTATTCTGTGTGTGCTTAGCCCGGCCACTCTAAGGACCGGTACTGCACACTTTCTGTGTGTGTGTCTGTGTGTATGTTAGCGTGTTGGGTTCCCCGAATCGTGACAGGTAGTAGTAGAAAAAAAGATGCTTTTATTGATAAAAGGTGAATAATCACCATCAATAAAATATATTAAAATGAATGAAAAACGGTATGGTCCTTCGCGTTTCGTTCTGTAAAGAACTTCCTCAGGGACCGTATGTAGAAATAAAACAATGTACAATAATGGCAAGTTAGAAATACATCCTATTCCCACCCTCCCCTAGTCCTCTTTAAATAGGGCTATTCCCTATGTCCATTGGTGGTTCCGTGGGTGGTACGCGGTGTCCGTCACTTGATTGGTCCTGTAGGTGGATAGTACAGCTGATTCCCATTCTCTGCCTTTTGCTGGCGATCAAATTTGGCGCGTTCGGCTGACCGGAACCGGAAGTGTGGGTTATGTTGCACTTCCGCGTTCCACGTGCGTTCCACCCACGGTTCATATGCGTTCCACCTTCATTCTATTCCGATCTCATAGTGTGATCAGGAAAATCAACAAACAATAAAATATTCTATCTCCTGAGAGGAAAAAAGTGTTAATAACTTCATTTACAGCACCTTTTGTCTATAATTCAGATCATAATCAGACACCATCCTTAGGCTGTCAATAAACAGTGATGCAAAATCATTTAAAGAGTGAAAAGTGTATAACAAACACCTACATTTATAATATATATAATGATATTTCCCAGGGATATATCTCATATTGATTCAATATGTAATGTGCATAGTAAAAATATATTATATATTATATATCACTGCTGTGATGTGTGTTAAAGAGCTAAATTAAAATGAAAAAAATATCTCCAATATTAGATAGACTGATACATATACCTAATATCCTAATTAATTGTAATATAGACATATTGGACCTTTTATTTCATTAGTGACTATCGAGAATATTAATATATAAAAATCATTACACATAAAGAAAAAACTCATCGATAGAGGTTATAACAAAAATTCATTGGAGAAAGAAATTCGCTCGATTGGTTCACTACAACGTAACTCCCTGTTAGAGGATAAACATAATTCGTCCAAAAAAAACACAAATTTTCAATCATCTTTTATAACTCAGTATAACACTGACCACTATAAAATAAAAAAGAGCTTACAAGAATTTTGGCCCATTTTGCAGCAGGACCCAGTTTTGGGAGGGTCTTTATCCGACCGCCCGCTGGTGATTTATAAAAAGAACAAAAATCTTAAGAACCTATTAGCTCCTAGTTATGCTATTAAACAACACAATGTAAATGTTTTTTTCAAATTCTGTTTTTTTTTAGAGGATGTGGTGTGTGCAAGGCTTGCACCACCACATCTTTGTTCCAAAGTAAAGTCTTTCATAGTAATTTATCGGGGGAAGTTTTTAAGGTGAAATCTGAGATCAGTTGCCACACGGACTTTGTAGTTTATCTGCTGCAATGTCCGTGTGGCAAACAATATGTGGGACGCACAAAAAGGATTCTGAAGGTTAGAATATTAGAACACCTAAATAACATTAAGAAAAAACTAGCAACCCATTTAGTTTCAGTCCATTGTTCCAACTGTCCATTATTTTCTTTCAAGGAGTTTAAGTTTATGGGTATTGAAAGAGTGTCTCCATTCTGGCGAGGAGGGGATAGGGTCCAAAAATTATCACAGAGGGAAACCTTTTGGATTCATAGGCTGAATACCCTAGAGCCACAAGGTCTTAACATAGGTATTGATTTAGTATGTTTTCTGGATTAGGATTTATATGGTTTATATAATTTTCTGTCTTTAGACATTTATTTCTATTCATTTATTTTTTTGGACCTCTGTAATTTTATTACAAAACATTAACTATATATAGTTGACTTATTCATTACACTGAGTAGGTGTTAGTGTTGGTCTCACTTGGAATTCGGAGGTTCAATTGTATTTATATATTAATATTCTCGATAGTCACTAATGAAATAAAAGGTCCAATATGTCTATATTACAATTAATTAGGATATTAGGTATATGTATCAGTCTATCTAATATTGGAGATCACTTATAGGAACATTGTATATTATTTTTTTCATTTTAATTTAGCTCTTTAACACACATCACAGCAGTGATATATAATATATAATATATTTTTACTATGCACATTACATATTGAATCAATATGAGATATATCCCTGGGAAATAGCATTATATATATTATAAATGTAGGTGTTTGTTATACACTTTTCACTCTTTAAATGATTTTGCATCACTGTTTATTGACAGCCTTAGGATGGTGTCTGATTATGAACTGAATTATAGACAAAAGGTGCTGTAAATGAAGTTATTAACACTTTTTTCCTCTCAGGAGATAGAATATTTTATTGTTTGTTGATTTTCCTGATCACACTATGAGATCGGAATAGAATGAAGGTGGAACGCATATGAACCGTGGGTGGAACGCGGAAGTGCAACATAACCCACACTTCCGGTCAGCCGAACGCGCCAAATTTGATCGCCAGCAAAAGGCAGAGAATGGGAATCAGCTGTACTATCCACCTACAGGACCAATCAAGTGACGGACACCGGGTACCACCCACGGAACCACCAATGGACATAGGGAATAGCCCTATTTAAAGAGGACTAGGGGAGGGTGGGAATAGGATGTATTTCTAACTTGTCATTATTGTACATTGTTTTATTTCTACATACCTTCAAAGAAGTCTGGTGGGTTTAAAGAAACCGATGGGAAAAAAGATTCTGTACAGACCCACAGACAGACTGACTACCTGGAAAATTGGGTACCCAGGTTCCCAACCCGGCCACAAGGCCAGACTGAGAAAGAGATAAAGTGTTATAGATGTCAGGAGATTGGACATATTGCACGTAACTGTCCACAGACTGATGAACCTATGGAATGTAATTTGGGGAGGAGGAAGAAACATGGTGCAATGTTGGTATACACACAAATGTCTGCTTTAACAAGTACTGGTGGTATTAATCATGTCAAATCTGTAAATATGGAGGGGAGGAGTGTGCAAGCACTCTTAGATTCTGGGAGTGAGGTTTCATTGGTAAAGAGATCTTTACTTCAGAGTGAGCAAGTAGATAAAATTCACGTGTTGGATATAATATGCATACATGGTGACACCCACACGTACCCCACGGCCGAGGTGGAATTTGCTACCGCGGTAGGGGTGATAAAACATAGAGTTGGGGTGGTACCATCATTGCCTTATGATGCTGTATTGGGGCGTGATTTTCCCCTCTTTCGGAAAATTTGGGAAGATACTGTAATAAAACAGGATAAGCGTACAGAGGTAGAGGCAGAAACAGTGGGGTTAGAGAATGGTTTCCCTTTTTCTACGATTGATTTGGAGCAATATGGTGAAAATGAACCCACTGTCGTATGTTTGGGTGAGGAAAGGGAACACAATGAAAGTGATTCCTCCCAAGTAGACAATCTAAGGGAAGAGGTGGAGTTCCATCATCTAGGTATTAGCTCAGGAAATTTTACTGGTGCCCAATGGGAGGATCAAACATTGGTAGCTGCCCGTAACAATGTTCAGGTAGTGGAAGGTACTCCTGTTAACCCGGAAACCCAATTGTCCCTTTCCTATTTTGCAGAAAGAAATAATTTACTTTACCGAGTAGAGAGGAGGGGGGTTGAAGAGGTTGAGCAATTACTGGTACCTCAATCCCACAGAAACCTAGTCTTAAAACTAGCTCACAGCCATGTATTGGGGGGGCATCTTGGGATTGAAAAAAACAGGGAGAGAGTACTAAGAAGATTTTACTGGCCAGGAATTTACTCTGCTATAGAGCGATTTTGCAAGTCATGCCCAGAATGCCAAAGAAAGGCTCCATTCCAAACTTTCCGTAATCCCCTCATTCCTCTTCCCATTATAGAAGTCCCATTTGAAAGAATTGCTATGGACAGGGCCGGATTAACATAGGGGCTGATGGAGCTGCAGCTCCAGGCCCAGGCCCATGGAATAGGCCCATTGATTTAAAAAAAAAAAAATTTTTTTTTTTTAAATTTTTTTTTTTTTACATTTTTTTTTTTTTACATTTTTTTTTTTACACACTACGCTTAGGGTTGCCAGGTATTTCTCATGTATTTCTTAGGGTTGCCAGGTATTTCTAAGAAGTATTTCTCAGGTATTTGAGGCTGCCTAGCCGGTGCCGGTATTACAGTAATACCGGCAATACAAATGTCTGTCTCAGTATAAACAGAGATTATTCTGCAGTACCAGCGCCGGACAGTAGGGGTCGCTGTTTGTGTGGATAGAGGCAGTGATAAGAAGTTACGGCATCTCCCTCCCTGCCTCTCTCTACTCTCTGATCCGCGGGGGAACAGCTCTGCACAGAGAGTCCAGACAGCAGCTCCGAGACATGGGGATGCTGAGACATTGGGATACTGGGCAACATGGGGACCCTGAGACACTAGGGACACAGTGGCCCCATGTCTCGCAGTGGCCACTAGTCTGTGTCCCCATGTCTCCCAGCCACTGTCCCTAGTGTCTCAGTGGCCCCATGTCTCCCAGTGTTCCCATGTGTCCCCATGTCTCTAAGTGTCCCCTAGTGTCCTAGTGACATTGGGACATTGGGAGACATGGGGACACAGACTCTAAGGGACACTGGAAGACATGGGGATACAAACATTAGGGGACACTGGGTGACATGGGGACACTGAGACACTAGGGGACAATGAGAGACATGGAAACACTGGGGGTCACAGGGAGACATGGGGACACTGGGCGACTTTGAGACCTAGGAGACATGGGGCACTCCCAGTGTCCCCACGTCTCCCAGCCAGTGTCCCTAGTATCTCAGTATCCCCATGTGTCCCTGGTGTCTCTCAGTGTCTGTAGTGTGCCAGTGTCCCTAGTGTTTCCTAGTCTCCCAAAGTCCCCTAGTCTCCCAATGTCCCCATGTCTCCCAATGTCCCCATGTCTCCTAGTGTCTCAGTGTCCCCTAGTATAAAATAAAAAAATCTCAGGCACTCACTGTGATAGCTTTAGGCAGGTTTATTGGACACTGCAACATTTTGACCTGTACCCAGGTCTTTATCAAGTCTCCAGTGCCCCCTACATATATCACAGTGTCTCAGTGCCCCATGTCTCCCAGTGTCCCCTCGTGTCTGTCACCCTGTGTCCCCAAGAGTCTCAGTGTCCCCGGGTCTCCCAGTGTTCCCTAGTATCAGTGTCCCCATGTCTCCCAGTGTCCCAATGTCTCTCAATGTCCCCTAGTGTCCTAGTGACAAGGGGACACTGGGAGACATGGGGACACAGACACTAAGGGACTGGGAGACATGGGGACACAGACATGCGCCCTTTTTGTGTATGTTTGCCCTTTCGGCCGTTCTGGTTATGTGATTTGTGTCAGTGGCCCACCCTTTTACCGCATCCATAGACTTCCTGCTTTACTGGACACTGCTGTTAGGGGAACCAAAGAAAAGAAAATGTTACTTGCGCTTTCTCCTTAATCCCTATGTATATTTAGACAAATGGAGGTCATTTAGTTGCTCCAATGGCCATTGGAGGGATGCCCGCCTGCCAACGTCAAGGCAGACCCCCCTAAGCGGGTCCTAACACTGACCCTTCAGCCTGCTTCCTTGAGCTTCTGGCAAAGATATCTCTAATGAGACAGAAAGGGGTATTTTTTATATACACCCCTTTACTTATTAACCCTTAATAGGGAACACATGGGATGGGTAGCAGCATTGTAACCAGGCTGTGTGATACAAAGTAAATACAAATACAAAAAGAGAAGTCCTGCGCTTAAGCAGCAAGGACTACAACACACATCAGCCCCAATATATAGTAAAAACCAAAGAAAAGAAAATGTTACTTGCGCTTAGGGGGGTCTGCCTTGACGTTGGCAGGCGGGCATCCCTCCAATGGCCATTGGAGCAACTAAATGACCTCCATTTGTCTAAATATACATAGGGATTAAGGAGAAAGCGCAAGTAACATTTTCTTTTCTTTGGTTTTTACTATATATTGGGGCTGATGTGTGTTGTAGTCCTTGCTGCTTAAGCGCAGGACTTCTCTTTTTGTATTTGTATTTACTTTGTATCACACAGCCTGGTTACAATGCTGCTACCCATCCCATGTGTTCCCTATTAAGGGTTAATAAGTAAAGGGGTGTATATAAAAAATACCCCTTTCTGTCTCATTAGAGATATCTTTGCCAGAAGCTCAAGGAAGCAGGCTGAAGGGTCAGTGTTAGGACCCGCTTAGGGGGGTCTGCCTTGACGTTGGCAGGCGGGCATCCCTCCAATGGCCATTGGAGCAACTAAATGACCTCCATTTGTCTAAATATACATAGGGATTAAGGAGAAAGCGCAAGTAACATTTTCTTTTCTTTGGTTTTTACCATATATTGGGGCTGATGTGTGTTGTAGTCCTTGCTGCTTAAGCGCAGGACTTCTCTTTTTGTATTTGTATTTACTGCTGTTAGGGGGTATGGGTTTACTTGAAAGATGAAAGCGTGAGATTAGCAAAGGGTTTGTGTTTTCTCATAGTTGCATCCTATGAGTTTTCCTCCAGCACCATCTCCATCAGATACATGACGCTTAGGAGGTAGGACTGTTTTAGTGTTTTTGGTCAATAAGATTTTGTAATTAGGCCCATCATAATTATCAGCACCAGGCCCACTGGGCTCTTAATCCGGCCCTGGCTATGGACCTGGTTGGTCCTTTACTTAAATCCGCTAGGGGGCACCAATATATATTGGTAGTACTAGATTATGCTACCCGCTATCCCGAAGCTATACCTTTAAGAAATACCTCCCCTAAAACCATTGCCAGAGAGTTAATGTTTATGTTCAGCCGGGTTGGACTACCTAGAGAAGTACTTACAGACCAAGGTACTCCTTTCATGTCACGAGTGATGAAAGAGCTATGTAACTTATTGAAGATTAGACAATTGAAAACTTCAGTGTATCACCCACAAACTGATGGGTTAGTGGAAAGATTTAATAAGACATTAAAAGCAATGCTCCGTAAGGTAATTGATAAAGATGGTAAGAATTGGGATTGTTTGCTCCCATATCTAATGTTTGCTATCAGAGAAGTCCCCCAAGCTTCCACAGGGTTCTCACCTTTTGAATTATTATATGGCAGACATCCTAGAGGTCTCCTTGATGTTGCGAAGGAAACATGGGAACAGGAACACACGCCTCATAGGAGTGTTATTGAACATGTGGCACAAATGCAGGATCGCATTGAGGCCATAATGCCAATTGTCAGGGAAAATATGGAGAGAGCTCAGGAAGCCCAGAAAGCTAGTTATAACAGGAATGCTAGACTTAGGGTCTTTCAACCAGGAGACAGGGTTATGGTACTAATCTCCACAGTAGAAAGTAAATTCCTGGCAAACTGGCATGGCCCATATGAGATCATTGAACGAGTCAATGAGGTTAATTATAAGGTGAGACAACCTGGTAGAAGAAAGCCCGAACAAATATACCACATAAATTTACTTAAACCCTGGACAGACAGAGAGGCCTTGATGGCCATGACAGACAAAGTTCCTCTGACCAAAGTAGACAAAGTACCAGAGGTTAACATTGCTGACACTCTAGCACCTCATCAGAGAAATGAGGTCCGAGAGTTTGTTCTTAGAAATCGGGATGTGTTTGCTCCAGTACCCGAAAGACTCATGTTATTAAACATGACATAATCACGGAACCTGGAAAAAGGGTTAACTTAAAACCCTACCGAATCCCAGAGGCCAGAAAAGAAGCCATCAAAGCAGAGGTCCGAAAGATGCTTGAGCTAGGGGTTATCGAGGAATCACAAAGTGAATGGAGTAATCCTATAGTGTTGGTACCCAAGCCAAATGGAGAAATCAGATTCTGTAATGATTTCAGAAAATTAAATGAGATATCAAAATTTGACGCTTATCCCATGCCTAGGGTTGATGACCTAATAGAGAGATTAGGACGGTCCAGATATCTGACTACATTAGATCTGACTAAAGGTTACTGGCAAGTTCCCTTAACGGAGCAGGCCAAAGAAAAAACAGCTTTTTCCACACCAGATGGTTTATTTCACTATAAAGTCTTACCTTTTGGGTTGCATGGTGCACCTGCCACCTTCCAAAGAATGATGGATAGAATCCTTAGGCCCCATAGTGAATACGTGGCTGCCTACCTTGACTATGTGGTTATACACAGTACAGATTGGGAAACACACCTTCCCCGAGTTCAGGCAGTAATAAAGTCTATACGAGATGCAGGTCTAACTGCCAATCCATCCAAATGTACGATAGGTTTGGAGGAGGCTAAGCATTTGGGCTACACTATTGGGAGGGGTCTCCTGAAACCACAGAAAAGTAAGGTAGATGCTATTGTGTATTGGCCACGTCCTGTGACAAAGAAACAAGTTCGGGCATTTCTGGGCTTAGTGGGCTACTACCGTAGATTCATACCTAACTTTGCTACGATCGCAAAC